>NC_134357.1:52182926-52377926 GCF_048569485.1 Anomaloglossus baeobatrachus | reverse complement strand
AACTCACCACACCCACACAAGCCGTGCAACACACACACACACACACACACACACACAACGCTACAGACACACAGCGCTCCACAAATAACGCAACACACATACAACAACGCTCTCACCCCCCGCCACACCCAGAACATGTACAGCGCCCTACACAAACACTTGGTAACTACAGACAACATCTATATCTAAATATATATATATATATATATAACAAAAATCATACATCAACTACACAATACGTAAATTCTAGAACACCCGATGCGTAGAATCGGGCCACCTTCTAGTATAAATATAATTGCCTTATTCTGTCTGTCTGTCTTGCTCCAAAATTGTGTCCTTACGGTGACAAACAGCGGATTGGCCGCTCGCCTCGCCTCCGCCCCCCCGCATGGATTAGCCGTTCGCCTCGCCTCCGCCCCCCCCGCACGGATTGGCCGCTCGCCCAGGCTCCGCCCCCACACGGACTGGCCTCTGGCCCCGCCCCCTGCACACATTCCCCGAAACGACACGGAGCCCCGACTCCCAGGTGAGTGCTGTACCCCCGGGAGCCCACATCAGCGTACGCCGCCGTGAGTGCTGTACCCCCAGGAGCCCACATCAGCGTACGCCGCCAACCCAGCCGACACATACCCTCGCATTGCTGGGGTTGCCGGCGTACGCTGGTGTGGGCTCCCGTGTGAGCGGGGGGCGGGGTACGCTGGTAACCATGTAATATTGTGTAGCATGGTTACCAGCGTACACCGGCTCCCAGGTGAGCGCATCAAGGTCCTGCAGCGGCGGAACACACACACACACATAAGAACAGACACACACACACACACACACATCAGATCACACTCACACACACACCTCACACACACATCAGATCGCATCCACACACACCTCACACACATCAGATCACATCCACACACTCACATCATCCAGTGATATCACTTGCTTCTCGGCGGCGATACTGTGCGTGCAGTGAACTTCCAGGACCTGCCGGAGGATCACATGGCCAGAAGCATGTGGTATCTCTGGATGTTGTGAGTGTGTGAGCGCGTGTGTGCGTGTATGCGATAGGATGTGTGCGTGTATGCGATAGGATGTGTGCGTGTATGCGATAGGATGTGTGCGTGTATGCGATAGGATGTGTGCGTGTATGCGATAGGATGTGTGCGTGTATGCGATAGGATGTGTGCGTGTATGCGATAGGATGTGTGCGTGTATGCGATAGGATGTGTGCGTGTATGCGATAGGATGTGTGCGTGTATGCGATAGGATGTGTGCGTGTATGCGATAGGATGTGTGCGTGTATGCGATAGGATGTGTGCGTGTATGCGATAGGATGTGTGCGTGTATGCGATAGGATGTGTGCGTGTATGCGATAGGATGTGTGCGTGTATGCGATAGGATGTGTGCGTGTATGCGATAGGATGTGTGCGTGTATGCGATAGGATGTGTGCGTGTATGCGATAGGATGTGTGCGTGTATGCGATAGGATGTGTGCGTGTATGCGATAGGATGTGTGCGTGTATGCGATAGGATGTGTGCGTGTATGCGATAGGATGTGTGCGTGCATGCGATAGGATGTGTGCGTGCATGCGATAGGATGTGTGCGTGTATGCGATAGGATGTGTGCGTGTCGGCAGAGGAGCACTGCGTGCAGCACAGCTGCTGGGACCGCACACCGGAGGGCACAGGCAGAAGTGGGGTGTGAGTATATGCGATCAGATGTGTGCGTGTATACTGTCTGATGTGTGACTGCGGAGCACGATGGGGAGTGCGCAGCATGGGGGATGGAGCACGATGGGGAGTGCGCAGCATGGGGGATGGAGCACGTTTGGGAGTGCGCAGCATGGCGGATGGAGCACGTTTGGGAGTGCGCAGCATGGGGGATGGAGCACGTTTGGGAGTGCGCAGCATGGGGGATGGAGCACGTTTGGGAGTGCGCAGCATGGGGGATGGAGCACGATGGGGAGTGCGCAGCATGGGGGATGGAGCACGTTTGGGAGTGCGCAGCATGGGGGATGGAGCACGATGGGGAATGCGCAGCATGGGGGATGGAACACAATGGGGAGTGCGCAGCATGGGGGATGGAGCACAATGGGGAGTGTGCAGCATGGGGGATGGAGCACAATGGGGAGTGTGCAGCATGGGGGATGGAGCACAATGGGGGGTGTGCAGCATGGGGGATGGAGCACGATGGGGGGTGCGCAGCATGGGGGATGGAGCACGATGGGGGTGCGCAGCATGGGGGATGGAGCACGATAGGGGGTGCGCAGCATGGGGGATGGAGCACGATGGGGGGTGCGCAGCATGGGGGATAGAGCACGATGGGGGTGCGCAGCATGGGGGATGGAGCACGATGGGGGTGCGCAGCATGGGGGATGGAGCACGATGGGGGGTGCGCAGCATGGGGGATGGAGCACGATGGGGGTGCGCAGCATGGGGGATGGAGCACGATGGGGGGTGCGCAGCATGGGGGATGGAGCACGATGGGGGGTGCGCAGCATGGGGGATGGAGCACGATGGGGGGTGCACACCTCCCCCCAAAACACACACACACACGCACTGCACAACACACCACACACACACTGGGAACCACAAACACCGCCCTACACAGACACCCACACACAGACAACGCCACACACACACAACACCCAACACAAACACCGCGGCACACACAAATATACGCACATGCCGCACAACACACACATTGCACAAAACATACCTCCCACCAAAACACACACACACACCCCACACAAACCGCGCAAAACACACACACACAACGCTACAGACACACAGCGCTCCACAAACAACGCAACACACACAACGCAACACACAAACAACACCGCTCTCACCCCCTGCCACACCCAGAACATGTACAGCGCCCTACACAAACACTTGGTAACTACACACAACAACATCTATATTATATTTATATATAGATCATACATTAACTACACAATACGTAAATTCTAGAATACCCGATGCGTAGAATCGGGCCACCTTCTAGTATATATATATATAAACTAGAAGGTGGCCCGATTAACATATCGGGTAGTCTAAAATGTGTATGTAGGTTAGCAGGTTGAATAATAATATAATCAGCAAGTCTTGAATAATGATGGTTCATTTTTTGCTCGTTGGTCTCCCGCTGTGCAGCACGCATCGGCGTTTGATAGTGGGAGACCATCGATCTGAATGGGCAGGGAGCCGGTGTACACTGGTAACCATGTTACACAATCTGGTAACTATGCAAAGCGCTTTGCTTAGTTACCCGATGTGTACCATGGTTAAAAGCGTACGTCGGCTCAAGCACACGTGTCGGGAGCCGGGGTTAAGGTGGTAATCATGGTACACATTGGGTAACTATAGTTACAGGATTGTGTACCATTTGTTACCAGCGTACGTTGGTAAGCTGATAACCATGGTACACATTGGGTAACTATGCAAAGCGACAGTGCTGGTTTAGTTTTTCCTTGTTGGTCTCCTGCTGTGCAGCACGCATCGGCGTGTTTGACAGTGGGAGACCAACGATCTGAATGGGCAGGGAGCCGGGGTAAGCTAGTAACCATGGTACACACCTGGTAACTATGCAAAACGGTTTCCATAGTTACCCAATGTGTACACTGGTTAACAGCGTACGCCGGCTCCGGCATACGTGTGCCGAGATCCGGGGTAAGCTAGTAACCATGTTACACATTGGGTAACTAAGCAAAGCGGTTTCTATAGTTACCCGATATTACCATGGTTACCAGCCTACGCCGGCTCCGGCAAATGTGTGCCGGGAGCCTGGGTAAGCTAGTGGTTTCACACATCCGGCTTTTCTCCACTTTGTCGGATCCGGCGCGCTGCCGTAGGCTGGTTTCAGACGTCCGTGTTTTAAGTACGTGTGACATGCGTTTTGTAACACGGATGTCACACGTACCCATGTTATTCTATGATGTGCCTCACACGTCCGTGTTTGCACACAGACCGTGTGACTTTTCATGACCCCGCATGCACACACGCAGGCATCTTCGGCAGCACGGATGTCACACGGATCGCACACTGATGTGATCCGTGTGACATCAGTGTAAAACATACCGGAGAAAATATGGGTCTTTTTAATAAAAATATTTTCTATATCTACTTCTCTCCAGAGATGCTCTCTCTGCCTCTGCTGCCTCCCGCTCCTTATCGCCGCTCATTATACTCACTGAATATTCAGTGCCCTGAGGAGCTGGAAGCGGGAACAGCGCTGGGGACTTCAGTGCCGGGGACCGCATCGCTGGGTGAGTGTACAGCAGAGTGTGTGCGTATATACATGCATGTGCGCTATGTGTGTATATGTGCTCGGTGTATCCATGTGTGTCTGCTGTGTGTGTGTATATGTGCTCATTGTGTGTGTGTATACATGCATGTGTGCTATGTGTGTATGCGCTCAGTGTATCCATGTGTGTCTGCTATATGTGTGTGTGTGTGTGTATATACATGCATGTGTGCTATATGTGACACGGACGTCTGAAGGCAGCCGTACACGGTGTACAGGACAGTGGCTGCGCCGCAACTTCCTGGTCACATGAAAACACATGATCGGAGCTTGTCGCGCGGTAACTGTAGTGTACACAGTGCACGGGATCGCGCCGGATCCGACAAAGTGGAGAAAAGGTAAGCGACAGTGCTGACGTTTGCCGGGAGCCGGGGTAAGCTAGTAACCATGTTACACATCGGGTAACTAAGGAAAGCGGTTTCTATCGTTACCCGATGTGTACTATGGATACCAGCCTACGCCGGCTCCGGTACACGTGTGTCAGGAGGCGGGGTAAGCCAGTGGCTTTTCTCCACTTTGTCTTGCTGGTGTGGGCTTCCGGGGCTCCAGCAGTCACCTGGGAGTCGGGCGTCTCCGTGTGGGTTCGGGAAATGCGTGCGGGGGGCGGGGCCAGGGCGAGCATCCAATGCGTGAGGGGGCGAGGCCTGGCCAAGCGGCCAATGCGTGCAGGGGGCCGGGGCGAGCGACCGATCCGTGTGTGGGGCGGGGCCAGGCCGAGCGGCCAATCCGTGCGGGGGGCGGGGCCATATATATAGGTGTATGTTGCATGTGTTCATAGACAGATGTATGTCTAGAATAGATGCATCAGTTAACCCCAACTAAAGAATAGACCAACCATTTTTTGTGGGCGTTTGAAGGACTATGCGTTAAGGCTTTCTTCATCTTACATTCATATCTTCCTTCAGATCTACAGTACTGGTCAAAAATTTAGACACACCTGTTCATGCAATGGTTTTTCCTCATTTTGTGCACATTATAGGTTCAGAATGGAAGAAAGAAAGGAAAGAAAACCACAAAGGCATACAAGGAGTAAAGAAACATAAGTGGAACAAACCAGAATCTATGTCAAACCTTAGATTCCTCAAAGTTTCTCCATTTAAGGCCGGCTTCACACACTTGCGATAGCCTCAAGTGTATCTCGCGCGTGTCTCGCAGTGCATCACCCGGCATGGACACTCACTCTCCTCACAGGAGCGGGTCGGTTGCATGCATCTGACAAGCTCCTGTCCGGAGTGTATGCGGCCGTGCCAGGTGATGCACCGCGAGATACACGCGAGGCTATCGCAAGTGTGACACCGACATAACTCTGATGATGGCTTTATACACCCTTGGCATTCTCTCAAGCAGTTTCATTAGTTGTCACCTGTGATGGCGCCCAATGAAAAGGAATAAATAGTTAAAGGGAGTGTAAGCACAGAATGACTGTTCAAACCCAGTACAAGCGCTCAGTGCATTAGGGTGTGACCAAATATTAAATACACCTTTCCATGTGCTTGTTTTTCATCTGTCTCTGCTCTTGCCTAGATATTTTAAGTCAGAGCTGATAATCAATAAACAGGAGGGGAGATCGAGGCATGTGGGAATATGTATTTAAATATTTGGCCCCATCATGATGCACCGAGTGCCTGTACTTGGTTTTACCATTCATTCCGTGCTGACAGTCACTTTAAGGCATAGGCACATGAGTATTTGGTGAGTTTTTACCTCAGTATTTGTAGCCAAAATGAGGAGTGGAACAACCAGAGGAAAGCATGATAGAAACACGGGCTCTACTTCTGGATTTCTTACATACTTTTAATTTTAGCCTATAAATACTGAGGTTAAAAAAAAAACAAAAAAAAAAAAAACCACCACTAAAAGCTCAAACTTCTGTACATGACCTACCTAAGAGTTAATTTGAGGAATTGCTGGTCTCAGAAAGCGTTTGTGACCATCAGGTGTTTTGCAGAGGCAGTGTTGATAGAAAGTCCCAAACAGTGCTGAGCCATAATCCAGAACCATTGTAAACCAGAATAAGGCAAGAACTACTCAAGTAAAGAAAAAAAGGCAAGTACCGCCTTACTTTAACACTTGAGTCAGTCAACCTAGAAAACTTCTAGAACCTTGAAGCCTTCATTATGGTGAAACTGGCTCAAGAGGATTTACCCCATAAATGGAAGACAAAGAATGAAATCTGCTGCAGAGGATAGGTTCATCAGTTACCAGCTTCAGAATCCCCAAACTGACAGCACAAAAAAAACAGTCCGCATAAATGATGTACACTGATCAAGTAGCAGCCATCTCAACATGAACTGTCAAGAGGAGACCGCAAGAAGCAAGCCTTTATGGTAAAAGATGAGGTGGCTTAAGAGGATATGAAAGGTATGTAAAGCGGTCGAGCTGGAAGTGCTACAAGGCTCCACTGCAAAAGACTTGCCACTAGAGGGAGCAAAGCAGGGAGTGCTCAGAAAGCTAGACATGCACAGGACTAAGCCTGCAGTAAGTATTAAGGTACGTGTGGGTCAAAGACGTGACATATAGCTAAAGTCTGCGCAATTTATCCCATTACTTTGTCGCAACTACATATGCCAAATTGATAGAAATTTTATACATTTTAATTTGCCATTTTTTAGTACTCATTCCAAAACTCAAAATTGAGAAGAAAATTAGTTTGTTTTGAAATTAAGAGTCTTTCATTTTTTAGGGTATTACACTCATCTCTAAGCCACTCCTTTTTATTTATCTTAAAATTGCAGGAAAACTGCACAAAAAAGTACAAAGTGTGGTTTGTGCCATTTACCTTTATCACAGTGGATTCATTGTTGGATCACCCACAGGCCCTTTTTTGTGTCGAATGTGTTAAATATCTATACGCTTTTTAAAGGGAACCAAACATCAGGATTTTGGTATATAAGGTGCAGCCTTTTATACCAAAATTATCAGGCACGGGCTGTAGATACCATTAGTGGGCAGCTCGGATGTTTAGGCTGTGAAATCCAAGTTTATGAAGTTTGAAAATTCATCCACTTTTTGATTGACATGTGTACCTCTCCAGATAATATCCGGGCGGGTTATGCACATGATCCCCCCCCCCCCGTTCCTCCCTCTCTCTGGTTGTATGCAAATTTCTCTCTTCAGTTACACGGCGTCGGAGTTGGCGCCTGCGCATACCACTTATCTCCGGCACCATGTTTTTGAAGCCTGCATTACCCTGTTTGGGGTCTGAGAGGGCGGCCCATGCGCCCTCACTTCTTCAGATCTTGTTGTGACTGCGGGAGCGCGCGCGGTCACAACAGGAATGGAGAACAGCTGATCTTACCGATTAGCTGCAGCAGACGATATCGTAGCAGACGTCTGCTGCAGCTGAGATCAGCTGTTCTCCAGTCCTGTTGTGACTGCGCGCGCTCCCGCGGTCACAGCGAGATCTGAAGAAGCAAGGGCGCATGCGCCGCCCTCTCAGAAACCAAACAGTGTAATGCGGGCTTCAAAAACATGGCGCCGGAGATGAGCGCTATGCGCAGGCACTAACTCCGACGCAGTGTAAGTGAAGAGAGAAATTTGCATACAGCCAGAGAGGGATGAATTTTCAAACTTCACAAACTTGGATTTCACAGCCTAAACATCCGAGCTGCCCCCTGATGGTATGTACACACTGTGCCTGATAGTGCCAGTACTGCACTGGCTGCACCTTATATACCAAATGATGATGTTTGGTTCCCTTTAACTAATTTGATAAGTCATTTTATTTTGGAGTAGAAATAAAAAAAAAAAAATGCACTCAAATGTCAAAGTGGAAAAAAAGTGGAAAAAAAGAAAAAAAAACCAGGTGTGAATATTAGGCTAAGTTTACACAGGGCATCTTTTGCTGCGTTTTTGAGGTCACAAAGATGCACCAAAATGCATGCATTTCCATTCCCCAGCAAAGTCTATAAGATTTCTATTTTTCTGTCCACACTGGCCATTTTTTGGTGGCTGCATCTTGGCTGTGTTTTTGAAGATGCAGCATGTCAGTTCTTTTTGCGTTTTTCCAGCATTTTTGAGCCCTTCCAGTCAATAGATTTGACTAAAAAAATAAAATAAAATAAATAAATAAATAAAAAAAGCATTGGGCAAGACGTGCTAGAAACACTTTGCCACAGTGCGTTTTTGAGGACAAAAAACGTTGCATCTTTGTGGTAAAATAAAGATGCCGTGTGTCAACACACTCTTGTTGTTTGGCGCTCTAGACATTATTTGGCATGCTTTAACGCAGCTCACCTTTGAAGTCATACTGAAACACATTCTTCAGAGATTCATGCAGAAAATAGAAGCTTCCAAGAGCCTAGAAAACATAAAAACGAGCAAAATAAGAAAACAAAACATGTACATATACAACTATATTTGTTCGTTACTTAAAAACAGATACTGAATCATCTTATTTTGAAGTCCTTACTCAGATTTTTTTTACGTACATGTTTTATTTTTGTTTCTCACATATAGAACATGTACCCGTTATAGTCCATGGCACTGTTCACAATCCGAGTATGGATTATAATCACCAGCAGAAGTCTATGGGTCAGTAAAAATCATGGACAGCACACAGGGGCTACCCTTCTCAGTTTTGATAAAGGGGCTTCAGAGATTTGCTTTGTAGCAGCCACATGGACCATAAGAAACGTGTTTGAAGATGTACCGCACCCTATGGGAGAGCTTTGTGGGCACGCGTTGTGACCTGTGTAAAGATCTCTGTGCCGGTTTAGGAGTTGAGCTGTGTCCATCACCTATTCTTACTGGTGGATCTTGTGTAACAGCAGTTGATCCTTTTCAGAATCTTCATCCTTGGCTACTGTGTCATAAAATAAAACAACCACACACAGTCCACTGTCCTCAGAACCAGTTTGCAATTTTTGGTGCTGCTCCCAGTGTCAGGTAATGCCAGTGGCGCTGACCGCACGTCAACAGGCATCTCCAAGGTATCATGCATGGCTGGCAGGTATGGAGGTACAAGTCCTCCTAATCATTAGCAAAGAGCAAATACTTGGCACTCAGATAGTGGAATAAACTGGTATTTTATTGAGTAAACTTGACCAGATACAGCACAGACGTTTCGGTCTAACATAGACCTTCATCAGTGTGCAGTGTGGACGGTCTGCTCAGCTCGTGAGTGAAGGTATCACTGGTGAAGCGCACAGTGTCCACCGTTGTGTGGCAGAAGCGCTGCACACTGATGAAGGTCTTTGTTTGAAACGACACGTCTTTGATGTATCCGGTCAAGCTTACTCAATAACATACCAGTTTATTCAACTATTTGAGTGCCGAGTATTTGCTCTTTGCTACGTACGGGACTGGATCTTACTTGAGCACCTACCACACAGAAGTGCCGTGTTTATCCACAATACACCTAATCAGTAGGACATATGCAAAGTATCTGTTGTCCGTGCACAAGAGCAGTCAAGTGACAATGTCAGAACTCTCCCTCACAGTGCCAGACCAGGGTCCATGAATGAAGGCGAAACAGGTCCAAGAATAAGGTGCTCAATTAACAAAGCCTGTGGACAAGGGGGAGGTGGTTGAATGTGAACAGCCACCAATATATAATTTTGATAGAAGCAGAAGGAATTTTCAAACCAAACCAGGCGTGGTGGGAGTCAGCCACTTATACTTGGACCTGCTCCGCCATTATTCATGGACCCTGGTCTGGCACTGTGAGTGCCAGTTCTGACATTGTCCCGGCGTGTGTGGCGTTTGCTGCACATGTTGGGACCTGGATTGCCTTCATTCGCAGTTGACTTTCCTTGGAAACACGGAAGCGGTTTCTGAAACGTTACAGGTATATGTGTTGCTATGGGCGGCACGGTGGCTCAGTGGTTAGCACTGCAGTCTTGCAGCGCTGGGGTCTTCGGTTCAAATCCCACCAAGGACAACATCTGCAAGGAGGTTGTATGTTCTCCCCGTGTTTGCGTGGGTTTCCTCCCACACTCCAAAGACATACAGTTAAAGACTCTAGATTGTGAGCCCCAATGGGGACAGTATTGCCATTGTATGTAAAGCGCTGTGGAATTAATAGCGCTATATAAATGAATAAATATTATATATATTATGCTTCAATATGGTTCTGCTTTTAATGAATTTAGGAGGCCGCATGGAACAATGTAAATATTAAATATAGAGTAGGACCCCCTATCGAGATTTGCCGTGATGTGGCAGGGACGGCTCAAAAAATTGATCAATTATTTGCTAAAAATCTAATTTTGCAGTATAGTACAGTTGGAATAATATGTGAATTTCCACTTTTAATTGTTTGCATGCCATTCCCAGGCAGTGCTGGCTCCCCCCTTTTCTGTTCATATAGGCAATGGGATAAAAGTGTGGAAATTAACTTTCGAAGAACAAAATACAGGAATGCAGGTCAAAGGGTTGGATGATTACTTTCAGGGTAGCCATCTTTTCTAGGTAATACTTAGAGAGCTCACGCAGAACAAAAAAGCCCTAAAATTTAATACACAAAATACAAAGGAAAACAAAAACAAAATATGAACATTTCTCCGGAGCAGCTACATAAAATAAACCAACTGCAACCATGTTATTTACATATATAATTTGCTAGTAATATTTTTATTTTAGTTTTTATTCACCGGAAGAACAAAACTAAACATTTACCCCACATGCAAGGAGAATACAATATTTACAAAAGCCGTAAGGTTTTTTTTTTGTTTTACATTTTAATTTATTTTTTTACTGAAAAAGTGACAGATGCCCGGTTGGCAGAGTTTGGTCTTGGCTCAGTGACTCCTGCATAATTTATGACAAGCTGCACATCTACAAATTAAACATTTGCTGATTTGTCAAAAGCGCCTACACGAGGTACGACCCATCTCCCTGACATTCAAGTTAATCCAATGAAACATACTGGCAACACATTTAATTGATGAAAATTCCTTATGGCGACCTAGGCCACTTTTTCATTTCCAGCACATAGAAACCTTGGTTGGGTGTTCATATAAGCCATGACCCCATATTAAATGGGGGTTGTCTGGGTACATTTTCACCCCCAATGGCTTCTGCTAGGCTAAAATAATAAAACTGAAGAGTTACTCACCCTCCCCAGGTCTAGCGCTGCCTCTCCACTGCTCCTCTGGTCTTCATTGACAAACTGCTGTGGTGACATCACGATTTTAGTGCATATGACACTGCAGCCAATCACTGCAGATTGACCCATTGATTGGCAGCAGTTATGTTTGGTGTGGTCATGATGTTACCACTGCAGCCAATCAGACTGGAGTAGTGGTTGAGACCCAGTACTTGATCTAGCGAGAAACACAGGAGCTTTATTATTTTAACCCAAAAAAAGCTGATGGAGATGAAAAGAATGTACCATGAAAAACAATCCTGACTAAGCTCAAAATGGATGAGAGCGCACAATAATTATTTCTCTACGTCCAACATATTTTACATCCCCACATCACGGTTTTGTTTCGTAGAATAAAAATGGATCCCAAAAAAGAAAAAGGCATAATTTTCTGTTGCCTTGTATTAAAATGGTGATTTTGCAACCAAAAAAGTAAATAAATACATTTTTTCAAAAACAAGGGGCAGACCAGACAGGAATGTAAAGCTGCAAGTTTGGAAATGTTGTTCAAAAGGTTGGTGTTCTGTTATGGAGCCGAAGATGAGCAAATTGATTCATATATCGTTTCCCTGAAAATAAGACCTACCCCGAAATTAAGCACAAGCATGATTTTTCAGGATTTTGGCACTATGCGTCAAATATAAGTTGTACTGAAATAATAAGCCCTGGTACAGTTCATTATAAAAGTGTCCAGGCAGCTAGAAAACAAAGTAAATTGAATACAGCAAGACAGATCCAGAAGACACTTCATCAAAGAAAGCAAACACTGACAGACTCACCAAAAATAATCGCACTCAAAAGACCCACTATAATAGTCAAAGGGAGTCCGGTGAGTGGTTCTTTTGGGATTGGAGTCTCTGGTCCAGTCCCCGACTCTTTCTTTACTACTGAGTCTTCGGATTCTTTAGGGTCAGCAAGGTCCTTGATGGTCCCCTTTGCTGTGCAGGTGTTAACAGCTTGGCTTGAAGCTCTTTCCTGTCCTAGGGTCCTGTACCCTGTTTGTGCGTAGTTCCGGGAGTACTCCACCGGCAACGACCTCTCCTGGGTAGCAGGTCACCGTCAGCCCGAGTCAGGACGTTGCTCAGTCACACCTTCTCACTTCACTGTCAACTCAAGACTACACTGACTACTATCCACAGTCCGCCCCTCCCACCTTGTCAATTAGTGGACTGGAGTGGCTCCACCTCTAGGCAGCCATCCATGTTCCCACCCTAACTAAGTACCATTGTATGGGGGATTGTTTGGGAAAACTGGGATTACCTGGGTTTTTTGGTGGCACTGGCACTGGGGTTCTGGGTCCCTAAGGGGGTAGGCCCTGCATCCTTGTGGAGATGCAGAACCTTGTAGCACCTTGAGGTCTTCAGGGGTGCTACATACATATATACACAAACACGTCATGTAATTACAGTATAGGTAATGTATACAGTAGTATCAATGGCACTCAAACTTTCTACATACCTCATCTATAAATGTGGCTATAAATCAAATAGGATGAAAAGAAAAAAAGAAAAAAAAGACATTCACAAATGATTTCAAGTCATGAATATTATAAAAGTATATCTTTATTACTTCTATGAACTATAAGAAAAGGTTGGAAACAAGAGAAGTACTTTTATATTTATTCATGGCTATACATATATGAGTAGGTCTTTTTCTTTTTACGGTTATCGGTGGCTGCCTGGACACACTTTGATTTTTGTTTGTGAACCCTGGTTAATGTAGATTGTTGTAAATGGAAAAAAGGAAATAGGATCTCATTCATCCATGATGGAATTCCGGGTTTGGAGAATTATGTTGATGTTCCAGAATGTGATGACATGATTATATTTTAATAAAATGTTTTGGGTTTTTTTGTTCAAGAATAAACAAAGTGGTTTATAGGAAAAAAAAAAAAAAAAAAAAAAAACCCTCCCCCCCCAAAAAAAACAAAAACAAAAAACAAACCACACACATTACTGGCAATATACCAGTTTATTATAATTTGCAGTCACTCTGAAGTTATCACTTTCCTTTTGTTTACAGCTTTTTCCCTAGGAGACCGACCATGGTTGTGTAGTTTGTAAAGCTGCACTTTAGTTGGTAGGAGCGAGTGTGGTTCGGCAGTGCTTACAAAATAAAAAAAAAAGCTTGTAAAGCACTGTGCATGTTTGACCACCACTGCTAGATTGTAGTGGTGGTCGGTCTCCTAGACAACAAGCTGTAAACAAAAGAATAGGATTATTATTTCATGAGCGAATGAACAGGTGTTGGGTGCATATTACTAATCCCTGCCTAACCGTCCCTGTATACACTAGCATAGAGAAAGGGATCTGTAGAAAAACTATTTCTAAAGATCCTTCATTATATGCTAATGAGCGCAGGGACTAGTCACAAGGGTGTTCATGCCCTTTGCTAGTTGGCCCCCTTAGCATGTAAGCATGTATTTCATGAGCGAATGAACAGGTTGACAGTAAAAACAATACTAACTCCATTTATATAATCCATAAGTGCAGAAGACTGTTAGTATTAAAGGGTACCTGTCAGGTGCAATATGCACCCAGAACCACGAGCAGTTCTGGGTGCATATCTCTAATCCCTGCCTAAGGGGTGCTTCACACACAGCGAGATCACTACTGAGATCGCTGCTGAGTCACGGTTTTTGTGACCTCATTAGCGATCTCGCTGTGTGTGACACTGAGCAGCGATCTGACCCCTGCTGTGAGATCGCTGCTCGTTACACACAGCCCTGGTTTGTTTTTTTATTGTTGCTCTCCCGCTGATAAGCACACATCGCTGTGTGTGACAGCGAGAGAGCAACAATCCTGAATGTGCAGGGAGCAGGAGCCGGCGTCTGACAGCCTGCGGTAAGCTGTAACCAAGGTAAACATCGGGTAACCAAGGTGGTTACCCGATATTTACTTTCGTTACCAGCCTCCGCAGCTCTCACGCTGCCAGTGCCGGCTCCTGCTCCCTGCACACGCTAAGTTAAGCGGTGTGCGCTGGTAACTAAGGTAAACATCGGGTAACCATACCCGATGTTTACCTTAGTTACCAGTGTCCGCAGCTTCCAGACGCCGGCTCCGTGCAAGCGCAGCGTCGCTTGCACGTTGCTGCTGGCTGGGGGCTGGTCACTGGTCGCTGGTGAGATCTGCCTGTTTGACAGCTCACCAGCGACCATGTAGCGATGCAGTAGCGATCCTGACCAGGTCAGATCGCTGGTCAGATCGCTGCTGCATCGCTAAAGTGTGAAGGTACCCTAACCGTCCCTGTATACACTAGCATAGATAAAGGGATCTGTAGAAAAAGTATTTCTAAAGATCCTTCATTATATGCTAATGAGCGCAGGGACTAGTCACAAGGGTGTTCATTCCCTTGGCTAGTTGGTCCCCTTAGCATGTAAGCATGCACCCTATGCCCAGCATTCAGGGGCAGTGAAATGGACACAGGTATACACGTCACTGCTGATGACGCTAAGCAGTTGGTATTGAATAGCATGTTAGCACACCCCTGCTAAGAGGACGGAATGTTATTTGTCTGTGGAAAAGAAAGCGCACATAGGGTCTTACCAGGTATGAGATTTTACAAATAACGTGCCAAAGGCGGACTCAATTGCTGAAGTTGTGACAGGCACAACTCATTGATGCACATATATCAAAAGTGGTCAGCAGCATCCCCGAAAAAAATGGTGAACAATAAGGATAGAAAAAAGAATCAGGTTCAATGCTGCGCTAGAAACCACATGAATCCATGGATGTGTATTAAAAACCTTTTCTTTATTTCTGCAAGTCAACATGTTTCAAGAAACAATACTGTATTGTTTCTTTTGTCCTGATGAAGAAGACTGATATGTCTTTGAATTGCGTTGACCTGCAGAAATAAAGAAAAGGTTTTTAATACACATCCATGGATTCATGTGGTTTCTAGCGCAGCATTGAACCGAATTCTTTTTTTTATCCTTATTGTTCAAGAGGGCAGAATGAGCGCAAGAACTAACGGCCTTGTGACTAGTCTCTGCGCTCATTAGCATATCATAAAGGATCTTTAGAAATACTTTAAGATGTCTCTTTATCTATGCTAGTGTATACAGGGACGGTTAGGCAGGGATTAGCAATATACACCCAGAACTGCTCGTGGTAATGAGTGCATATTGCATCTGACAGGTTCCCTTTAAGTTAAACAATAAAAAGCGTAAACTTGGATTTAATTATATTTCATAAATCAACAGTACGTGTGAAAATAAAACTTTATAATATAATCAAAAGAAATCTGCTTCTGTCAGTCAATTTAAGGGCAAAACCCAAAATATACATTCAGTGAAAACGGATTTTTCCCATTATTCAGTTGACGCATGTAAGATTCTAGATTCTAGAGGGGAGGAGGAGCTAGAGGAAGACAACATTCCGTTGCAAAGTATCTTAACCGTTTCCTATCCAATACAATTTCCTGTTTCGCCCATTGAAAACCTAGTATAGGTCGTCATCAGTTATATTTATTCCATCGTTCGGTAGTGAAAACAGAATCTGCTCAAGCCCATTGGCAGAAGACAACATTCGTTGCCACCCATCAGCGTCGACGTCCGTACCCTCGGCATCTTCGTCGCTGACATCGGTAGAAAAACCGCTTTCAACATCACTCAGTTCCGACTCTACAACCTCACTTCCATTGTTTGAATCGCTCTCGCTATTACTACTTACACTAGTATCGATTACACGCTGCCTTAATTTGTCCGGATTCACGCACCTTCGTTTCGCTATCTCTTAGCCATTTTCACTTGTTTTACAAGAAGAAAACGAAACTGGGTTGGGTCAAAGGTCAAGAACAGATGCAACCATTGGCTGCCAAAGATATCATTATGCGCCAAGTCCTGCTTACTATGCTTAGGAAAGGGACTTTCCACTTAGTGGCCTGCTAGAAGGGACTTAGGACAGTACAATGCGTATGAAATATTGATGTCCCCTGCCAGGGGACAAAGGAGCTTAACGGATTGTTTGAATGTCCCCCCCCAGGGGGACTCAGGATAGGAAAAGGTTAAAACATTTCTCCATAGAATCTTATGAGCACCAACAGTCATTTATCTCAGTAAATGGGAAAATCTATATTTACTGTAGACAGATTTTGCCATATAATTGAGAATTTTGAAAATGAGGATTTTATTTTTTTAAAGAAAGTTATATTTTAAAGTTTATTTTAAGGTGTACTATGGATTTATAAGAAAGAAATAAATTAAAAGAACTGTTACTAAGGACGGACTCAATTTTGCCTGAATAATGAGACCGATAGCCCAACCTTGCAGGCATATTGTGAAATCATATGACCGCGCGGCTCTGCTGCTAATGACCCGCTCACCAATGGGCAAGTGTCCAAAACAGCGGAAGTCGGACCTTGTTGTCAGGCGTCCCCAGCATGTCATTAGTCATGTACGCGGAGCAGTTGGTGGCTGTTTCTCTCCTCCCAGGCGTATTGACGATAGGCAACAATACACTATCAAAGACAAATCTACTCAGACAAGCTCTCCAAATTTACTTCTGCTCAAAACAAACATTTAATGCATTACCTCAGGCAAAAAGAGCGAGCTAATATGATAGTCTGAATATTAAAATAAATATATGTCAAACAGATTGCCTATAATGACACAGAAACCGTAATTCATGCAGTCATAAAATCTATAATTAGCTAGCATGAATATTGAAAGTTAAAGTTCAACAGAACTTTTGAAATGTTTAACCCGCTCTATCAATACAGTTCAATGATTCCATTTGTTAATGGACATGCCATAGACGGAATATTAATCAGGTCGGGGCAGCGCTGACAGGAAGCCCTTATCTCTAACCAGTCCCTTCAACCCAAGTGTGTGTCAACAGTATTTCTGTCACATCTGACATTATTGATTAAATGTCTGTATTCTTTAGGAAATAGGGAGGAGGAAAAAAAAAAATAAAAAAAATAAAAAATATTTTACATATTTATAAAGCAGATTGTCAGAAACACACATTATTTTCCCATTAGGAGAGATGCAGTCTATTATACCACGGCGGAAAACGGGCATCGACAACAGATTTGTGTGAAATTTACATCTACATCGTCCAAACACTGCACGCAGCCAGTTCTTAGCGACTGTCAGACATCTCATTCCCATTAGACGTAATTTATGTAGCAATTATCTTAAAACAAGACGAGAGCCGGCAATATGTTTTCAGCCTTTCCAAGGGGCCGGAAACAGTTGTTGTTACCATTTACCGGAGGGGAAAAAAAAAAATTCTTCATGTTCAGCGGTAAGAAGAGCAAGGAAATGATTGCTGCACTAATAACAAAAAACATAAAAAGTATCATAAATGTAACGAAAAATGGCAGAGTATGGAACTTTTTCATGAATTTAAATATAGAGTATGGAAAATTATACATTGGTGGTTTTTCCACATCTACAGGATGGATCATAAATGTGTTATTTGGGGAGCGTCCTATTTCTTGGACCGCCACCTACTAGGAGAATGCCGCCAAGCTGTTTTTGTAAGGTTCTTAGAACGGATCCAGCAGCAATGCATTAGCAAAAAAGTTATGCACACAACTTTCTTAGGCTAGTTTTACACTTGCGTTGGACGGCTTCCGTAGCATTGTGTTGTGTGACGGATACAACGGATGCGTTGCATATAGTGGCACAACGCAATGCTATGGATCGTACAAAATAACGGAAAGCGTTATTTATTTTTTTTTTCTTTACAGTACCGGCAGTCGACTATTGTGAACGATCAGCTGATCGCTCTTAATAGCCGGCGGCCGAGCGCTCTCACATGCCAGCGGCCGAGCGCTCAGCTGAGTGCCCTGACATGCCGGCGGCCGAGCGCTCAGCTGAGCTCTATAACATGCTGGCGGCCGAGAGCTCAGCTGAGTGCCCTGACATGTCGGCGGCCGGGCGCTCAGCTGAGTGCCCTGACATGCCGGCGGCCGGGCGCTCAGCTGAGTGCCCTGACATGCCAGCGGCCGAGCGCTCAGCTGAGTGCCCTGACATGCCAGCGGCCGAGCGCTCAGCTGAGTGCCCTGACATGCCGGCGGCCGAGCGCTCAGCTGAGTGCCCTGACATGCCGGCGGCCGAGCGCTCAGCTGAACATTCGGCCACCGAGAAATAAAATAAAGTTTGTGATTAAAAAAAAAAAAAAAGAGCATGCGCAGTGAAAAATAAAGGTTTCCGCTGCTCAAAAAAAGTTACATGCAGCGTTCCATCCGCCCGGCGCAGCGTCAAAATAATGACGCTGCGTCGTCCAGCGGATGCAACGCTGACACTTGCGTTACAGTGCGTCGTCCATACAAGTCTATGGAGAATAGCGCAGTGCGTTAACGGACTGCGATATTCTCCATAGTGACGGACTGCGCTGAACGCAAGTGTTAAAGTAGCCTTACCAGTTTTTTTGCAGGATCTTTTTTTATTTATTTTTTTTACATGTAAGGAAAATGGATCTGTTTTTTGCCGTCAGTCACAATCCGTTTTCTCAGATTGTGCCTAAACTGATGCGACAGATCAGTTTTTTGACGGATCCGACTAGCCGGGGGCTATTTAATGATTGGAGCATGCTCAGTTAAAAAAAAAAAAAAAATCGGACTCAGTCACCGGATTCCATCATTTGACAGATGACGACGGATCCTGCGCTTAAATTCTACCAAGTGACGGACGGCGACTGATCCGTCGCTGTCCCTTTTTTTTCGGCGTACACAAAAAAAGTTACTGTGGATATAGTCTCCGTCCAACGGACAAACATTTTTCGACGGATCCGTTGGACAACGGCTGAAACGTGAGGCTATCCATCTCAATCAGTTGCTAATACAAGTCAATGAGAAAAAAACTAATCTGGCGGTATCAGTTCCCGGATCCGTTTTTTTTTCAAAATTCTACGGATTGTGACTGATGGCAAAAAACTGATGCGTAAAAGGGGTCTTAAAGGGAACCTGTCACCACTTTTTTGGCGTATAAGCTGCGGCCACCACCAGCGGGCTCTTATATACAGTATTGTAACATGCTATATAAAAGCCCAGGCCGCTGTGAGAACATAAACACTTTATAATACTCATCTAACGGTCGCTCGGTTGGCCAGATGGGCGTTTTCGTTCTCCGGCACCGCCTCTTTCGGCCATCTTAGTCCTCCTTCTCTAGCCGCGGTGCATGAAGCGTCTACGTCATCCACACTCGCCGGCATTCAGGTCCTGAGCAGGGCAGATTAAAGTATTGTAGTGCGCCTGCGTAGGACTGGCGAGTGTGTATGATGTAGGACGCATCATGCACACAGGAGTCAGGAGGACGACGCTGATGGCTGAAAGAGGAGGCGCCGGCACCGGACAACGGAGATGCCCATCTGGCCAACCGCACGACCATTAGGTAAGTATTATAAAGTGTTTTTTATGTTCTCACAGCGGCCTGGGCTCTTATATACAGCATGTTAGAAAGCTTTATATAAGAGCCCACTGGTGGTGGCCGCAGCTTATACGCCAAAAAAGTGGTGACCGCTTCCCTTTAACTAATTGCTATTTAGCCATCTGTTTTTTTCCTTACTGGATCAGTTTCAAATGGAAGATCTAGTACTCTGTTAACGCATCTGTTTCCCATAAACTCCAATGTTAAGAAAATGGATCCTGCAAAAATCGATTTTTCTCAAAACAGATAAGAAAGCCCTCTGATCGCCCTCCGACCACCCTCCCGATCACTTCTTTAGGATTTAGTTGCAGATTTGGCTGCAGATTTTCCCCAGCTTCATTGCAAATAACTGAACAGCGTGAAATCTGATGTAAATCTGCACAAGACTCAAAATGCTACAAATATGGAAATCCACAATATGCTCATGTTTCTGCAGATTCGTTTCTTTTGCAGCATAAAAACGAGATTTGGAAAACCAATTTGATTTGATTTGGGGCGGCACGGTGGCTCAGTGGTTAGCACTGCAGCCTTGCAGCGCTGGGGTCCTGGGTTCAAATCCTACCAAGGACACCATTTGCAAGGAGTTTGAATGTTCTCCCCGCGTGGGTTTCCTCCGGGTTCTCCGGTTTCCTCCCACACTCCAAAGACATACAGATAGGGACTCTAGATTGTGAGCCCCAATGGGGACAGTGTTGCCAATGTATGTAAAGCGCTGTGGAATTAATAGCGCTATATGAAAAAATAAAATTATTATTATTCATATAATACTGTAAATTGGTTTGATGTGAAATCTGGACCACAAATCCTAAATGTGTGAACATGGCCCAAGTAATATTACAAACAACATAGGGGGAGCATATCTAACCAAAACCTATACAGCAATCCATATCAACCGGATAAACCTGCAGCAAAATACACATAAAAGTGTAAAACATATAAATATAATTAAAAAAAAAAAAAAAAAATCGCAAAATGGGAAGTTTCATACATGATCTTTTCCTTTGCAAATATCAGTCTATTTCCGGCTCTAGTTCATTGTGCATGAAAATAATAATGTCAGAGGAAATCTACCAGGTATATATCGGGCAGCTAAACTTACCACACAATTAACTATCCCTGAATGTAAAAAAAGCAAAGGCGTATTAGTCATTAAAGGTGTGTAAACCGGACCTGCACACAAATCACAATACATTTCATCACTTTTAATTTGCACACAAATTAGGCCAGTGGCAATTTATCAATTCCCGAATTAGATTTATCAGCTAAAGTACATATGATTGAATGACTTTTGTGCTTATTTTGTGTTTGAATATGACACACGCAGACGTTCGTAAAAGAGAAAAACACGAGTAGTTACGCCATTTCTTCACGCCTTCATAGGTGGGGGAAGAAGTGGAAAGGAACAACAGGAATTGGATCTGCCCTCCAATCAATGTGCTGACAATCATTGGAACGGGAGGGGTTAAACTTACCTGCATTACTCATTTCATTGTAATGAAAAGCTTCAACACTCCAAAATAAAGGGGCAATAAAGATAAAAATTACCTCTTGTTGCAAAGGTTAATATAGTAAAGTCGGCTATATTCACGCCTTGTGTATTAGATAATGTCCACGGCACAGAAGTAGATCATATTGTGAAGATTCAAGACATGAGACTACACGGTTCATTCTTCAAGGTGCTGTGTATTCCATGTATATTCTATGGTATGACATTTTACTAAGAGCACTCAAACTTATTTTCACATTACACATTAGATTATGGATTTCCACATCTAAAATTAAAAAAAAAAAATAAAAAATAATAAAAATAAAAAAAAAATATCAAGTTCATAAGTTCATTATATAATATAATGAAAGCCACGAATAAAATAAGTTTAAGATGGAGTGACCTTGTGGGAAAAAAAAAAAAATAAAATTCCCATGGCTTTGTTTTTATGGACTTCACTGTGTGGTACCTCATTACCTGGATTTATCAACTTTACTTCATCTGAAGCGCGACGTATACAGGGATAGTGGTTGTTTTACTACAGATTTTCTACAGGACGGATTACTCGGAAGCCAAAGATTCTGTTCACATTATTTGATATTTGTACTGGGTGGTTCTCTAGTGATGAGCGGGCACTACCATGCTCAGGTGCTCAGTACTAGTAAATAGTGATGAGCGGGCACTACCATGCTCGGGTGCTCAGTACTCATAACTAGTGATGAGCGGGCACTACCATGCTCGGGTGCTCGGTACTCGTAACTAGTGATGAGCGGGCACTACCATGCTCAGGTGCTCAGTACTCGTAACTAGTGATGAGTGGGCACTACCATGCTCAGGTGCTCAGTACTGGTAACTAGTGATGAGCGGGCACTACCATGCTCAGGTGCTCAGTACTCGTAACTAGTGATGAGTGGGCACTACCATGCTCAGGTGTTCAGACACTTAACCAATTTTTGGAAATTTAAGTATTGTCAACGTGGAGAAAGAAATAGTGCACTGTCAAAAGCTTAATGGGAATAAATAATTTGAAATGTAAAAACGCTGCAGCCCAATCTTTCTTGTCCCAAAGTTGGAATACCACCACACAATTATAGTCCAGTCCATCCAAAATAGAGTCCAACAGCCTGTGCTCTTGTATTTTTTTTTTTTTTACACCTTTACCAATAAATAAGTTACTAACAGCACTGTTCAAGAATTCCAGCCCGATAGTTTTGGGCATTTATCGATCCTGTGGCTGTAGATAATTTAGTCCTCTGATTACAGCGGATGGACTTGACATCTAATGATCTTCATTTTTTTCAGCAATAAACTTATTAGATTTTTCAATAACAGGGTAAACATTTACATTTAAAACATGACAAGATATCAACTAATAGCCACAGTAGTTTACATTTTACACAACCAAGATATCAGGTCATAACAGCAAAATGGGGGAGGAAAAGGTGGAAGATGGAGAACAGACGGGGGTGGGGGGTCAGGGGGGGAGAGAGAGGGGCGGGGGAGGGGAAGAAGAGAGGGGCAGATGAGAAGTAGGGGTAATGCCACTCGGAAACAGCCTTGGGATCCACATAAAGCCTTAAGAAGGGTTATCAGAGAAGGGGGCCCAGAGTAAACCTTAGGTTGGGAGTTACGTCTCAGGGAGGAAGGGAAGCCTAGGGTGAAGACAACCAGAGAGCCCAGCGCTCCTCTAATAATCTTCATGACCAGCCATGTTGCTAAGGGTCCTACTTAAACTGAAAAGTTCAAAAATATCATTTGACTGGAGAACCAATTTTGGGCAACAATCATAACACCGTAAACAGACTTGTGCTGATCTGGCACTGATTGGATGATAATAGCTGAAGCGGTGGGGGTGCCAGGTATCTTATCCTCATCGATTTGATACTGATGACCTATCCTTAGGACACATCATCAAAATCAGCCTGAACAACCCCTTTAAAGGGGTGGTCCACTACACAGAATAGTGGCCACATCAATGTAAAGCTCATAAAGGCGTCTTTTTTTCAAATACTTTGTGTAATTAATTGTGCCTCTGAGCAGCCCTATTGCGGTTTGCTCATCCCCATTAAGTGACCCCCCCCCCCGGGCCACATTACCTCTTTTATCTGGTGATGTCACGTCAACTGCTAGTTGACCAACATCACCATGACCGGCCCCAGACTCCTTGAGTGACTGGGCTAAGGGCGGAGTTTCATCGCTCGTCACAGCCCAGCATCGCTCCTGCTTGCGGTGCTCTGCAGCGAAGGAGAGAGCGTGCAAGATGCTGGGCTGTGACGAACAGTGAAAAGTTCACTCACAGCCCAGTCACTCAGGGAGACTGGGGCAACCTCTTTGATGTCTGGTCAACGTGAAATTGACATGACATCAGCAGATCTCAGATGTCACGTACGCAGAGCGCCACAAGCAGGAGGGATGCTGGGCTGTGACAAGCGGTGAAACGCTGCATTCAGCCCAGTCCCTCAAGGAAACTGAGACCTGCCTCAGTGATGTCTGGTCAACTGGATGTTGATGTGATAACAACGGACCTCAGAGGTTACGGAGCCCGCGGGTTACATGATGGAGACAAGTTGACAGGAATAAAGGGTAAGAAAAAATATGAGCACTCACCGGTTGTTTGCTGTGTGAAAAAAAACCCTTTTCTTCAGGCATCGGAGTTACATGCTGTGGAGGGAGAGGGAAGGAACAGGCAGCACGTGTAGACGACGATCGTTTCACATACCTGCGGTGCTTCGACGGGTCAGACCCGTCGAAGCACCGCAGGTGTGCGAAACGATCGTCTACACGTGCTGCCTGTTCCTTCCCTCTCCCCTCCCTGCACAGCATGTAACTCCGATGCCTGAATAAAAGGTTTTTTTTCACACAGCAAACAACTGGTGAGTGCTCATATTTTTTTCTTACCCTTTATGCCTTGAACTCATGTGGACTTTGTATATGAGCACCACGGAGCTGTGATTATCATGGCAAAATTTAGTTAAAACGCATTACCGGCAGAGTTTGCAGCAGTGACATGCTTGTTTGTGAACTGATCCTGACTATATAGAATAGTGCCCTGCCTGTTTCCTATTCAACTTTCCCCATAAGTGGACAGGAATAGCGCTGCTCAGAGGCACAATTGATTACACAAGGTATTTGAGAAAAGCCTTCTTGAGCTTTATATCGATGTGGCCACTATGCTGTGCAGTGGACCGCCCCTTTAAGAATATACTTTCATGTTCCATCTCATGTCCTATTACGGTGGTATTCTTTCTTATAAGCATTGCTTCTAGAATGGAATATGGCATCACCGGGAGGCTCCATAAGGTCCCATGGATAAGGCCTTGACGTATGAATGAGCCATGATTGACAAGCTATGCTTAGAAGAAAAAAAAAAAAGCAATTGAGCTAATAAAATAAAATGCTGCGTGTGCATGGACAAATGCACTTTAAAGAAGAAGAACATAAATCAAAACATGAGGAGATAAGACAGTAAGCCTCATAAGCCATATGTAATTTCACATCCAGGGCACTTGTATGCCATGTGATAAAAATATTTAGCATGTCATTCATATCGGGCTTGGCCCCCATGTAGAAACCCTTGTAACTGCCTCAAAATGAGAGATGATTGATTTACAAAGCACCAGATTTTAAATTTCATATGCCCAAGCTAAACATGAAATAATTGGACAAAGTTGTTCCCCTGTCTGACCCACCACAATCAAGCCCCTTTCAAGGTTGACTGCCTCTATGAGAAATATGTGCATAATTTCATTTTGTCTGCCGTCCAACATCCAATGTTAGAAGTTAATTAAATTGCTTGTCCATTGTATTCATCCACTTACAAAGTTAATGATATTCTGCTCCTGAATTAAAGAGAATTTTATAAAGCTTGCTCTATGGAAGCTGGCAGACAATGCATTGAAGAGCTGAACTCTGTCAAAGTTTGTGATTGCTGCCCCTCTAATTAGGAGACAAAATAAATGTTTTCATGTCTGCCAATGCAGAAGACAAGCCATCTTGACAGGCTAAATGTATTTTATTTTTCTACAATAGCAACTTAATAATAGCCATAGCCAAACCATAATAAATTCCACTAGATTAATAAACCCGTTAAATTAGTGAATTACAATAACAAAGATAAAGTGCAGTCCGACAAGACTGCGCCCCCCGATAACTAGATGGGGCACGCTACCGAGAGATGAGGGGGTTTTCTCAAGGACATACTCAACTAAGAAAACATAACGTAGCTCTATACTGGCTTAAAGGTGCTCCTCTAAACAAAGTGTGACTATGACAGAAGTACGGTAGTTTTTTTCTTGCGCTGTGTTAATTCAAAGATGCCAATAATTGCTGACTTGTTTAATATAGTAATTTGCAAAGTTCCATTGGTTACCACGGAACTCTGCCCTCTTGCTCTTTCTTGATAAATTTTTTGCTCATAAAAAAAGAAAAGAAATTACCGTTTGATATGGGCCAATTATTATGGGCTCTGCTGGTGAGGCGACTTTTCTAAGTTTATAGCTTTCGGTGAGCAGCACGGACTAGAGGTGATGGTGCAGCAGAGATGTCTTCAATCGAGATCCAGAGGATCAGTGAGACCCAGGACAGCAAACAAACAACTGAAGCAGGTGGTACAAATGAAAATATGTGGATACATACAGTAACTTGGAAACAAGTTAATCTCAGGAATGCAGTCTGGCATCTCTTGACAGGGCAATGGCTAAATACCAGAGTAACTGAGAAGTAAATGTATACTGCCATCTTCCAGCAGGGTAATGGTTAATAGTAGCAATGTGACAAATAGTCTGGTCTTTTACAGCAAAGCAATGGTTAATAGCAGCAACTATAACAGAAATAGTCTGGTATCTTCCAGTAGGAAAATGGTTAATAGTAGCAACTGTGACAAAGTCTGGTATCTTACAGCAGGGAAATGGTTAATAGCAGCACCTGTGACAGAAATAGTCTGGTATCTTCCAGCAGTGCAATGGTTAATAGTAGCAATTGTGACAAATAGTCTGGAATCTTCCAGCTGTGCAATGGTTAATAGCAGCAACTGCTGCTGCTATTAACCGCTGCTATTATATTAAATAGCTTGGTATCTTCCAGCAGGGCAATGGTTAATAGCAGCAAATGTGACAAATACTCTGGTACCTTCCAGAAGGGCAATGGTTAATAGCAGCAATTAACAGAAGTGCAAACTAGTAACACTTGAACAGATGTTTTACTTTGATTGCAGAGACCAGATGTGAAAAGCACAGAACAGTTGGGAGAAGTTGATAACTGGAGTGCTGAAAGGTTGGTGTGAACAACATCTAGTAGGTTGGTCTGAGCTTGTAAATAAGGTATCAAACGTCAGGAGTAGCAGAGGTGGATGATTTAACACTTGGATGGAGCTTAACCAAGCGAAATAGATGAAATGTCCTGAGTAACCTGATCTCTGCAAGAGTCGGCATGCATTATAAAAGCATCCTTCACATGTGTGTAAAAAAAAAAAAAATGTTCAGAGTTTCATCCAGAAAAGTGGGAAAATGTCATTTTATTCCCATTTGTCGCCTTTGTGCAATTTTTTTTTCACCTTTTTTTACACAGTAGCAGCTATTAATTTACAGGACCATTTACAGTATCCTATACAATACAGATTAGAAACAAAAGGCACAAGGAAGGTATATACCGAAGGATAAAAATATTTTAGTCCAAAATATTATAAAATCAGAAACGACAAATATCAACACAAAAAAAATCATGACTAGTGCAATTAAAGAGTGCTAGCAGATGGTATACAAGGACAAGCATGCATAGCGTGTGAAAGACTTAGTGCAAAAACGTATGTGGGAATCCAGGGGTAACTTGCAGTAATAAGTCTTTATGACTGCATCGTACAGAAGTCCATAAATCACAAATCCTAAACTATCATAGAGAGACCTGAGTACTTGCTTCAATGTTGGCTAAAAAATATAAAACAGATCCAATTGCTTACCCATGGGACAGTAACCCCCACTCAGCGCTGTGCATGCATAATCCACCCCTCCCGACGTGTGTTTCGTGTTGCTTCTTCAGGGAAGGTATGTCCGTGCATAGGATGCAGGACCTCAAATAGAGTAAAATTTTACCACATTGGTCCAAAGCTCAAGGACCTACCCACAGGTGTTCGGCCAATCCTGCATTAGATTTCGTGGCGCATGTGCCGAGAAAGGGCACAAATACATCCCATTATATTCAGGTACTTAAGTCCTGCCCATCCGAACATCAATTGCACGTTAAGAGCACCCAAACACCGAACTATTCGCTCATCAGTAGCCCATGTATTTCAGGGATGGGATGGCACAAAAGTTGTTTATCTGCAGACTGCTGGAATAAGGACATGTATTGGAATAAGGACATGTATTAGGCCCATTTCACACATTGGCATTTCGCTGGATCCGGCACGCATGCAGTACAGTCCATTCATTTACAGTCGAAGCGTGACACCATGCGGACAAATGTGGTTGTGCATGAAGCACAGAACCGCATGGTGTCACGCTTCCACTGTAAGTGAATCTACTGTACTGCATGCGTGCCGGATCCGGTGAAATGCCGATGTGTGAAATGGGCCTATGGCAGTGACCATTTAGATCTTGCAATGATGCGCTCCTCAGAATAAAGTACTGCATTGTTTGGAGGGTCAATGGTGTCTTATTGCTCCAGCAGTGATGTTCAATTCCAAGGCGACGCCAGTTCTGCCGGTAAACAATGACCAAATGCCAATCAACAGAAATTCTGCATCCCGGTGTGATGACATGCCATTAATAGTAATACAAATGACTTTCTTTCTTTGAGTCAATGTCTTGTAATTTGCTAAAAGATTAACGCAGTCTGACATTCATTTGTTAGCCGACGTACAGCCGCGCGGCAAAACGTATTGTATACTTCATTAGACAGAACAAACGCATTGCAGGATTTAAGCAATCTAAATACACAAGATTCTGAGTAATAGATCAAACAATAGAGAAGGTATCCGCACACAGCCCTATAGTGATGTAAATGGCGGCTTCACTATTATTATGATTTATAATCTTAAGTAAGCACCAAAAACAACTTAATTTTATGAAGTGCCTCTGTGCCTCAAACAATGCCAAAGTGCATTTCAAAATATGCATATTTCACAGTTAACTTTACAAAATTACAATTCGGTAAGAATAATGCCTGTCCTATTAAACCTTTTAGCACAGCAAAATAGAATTCCAATTTCTAGCATGCATCCAATTATAAAATTAGCTTTATTACATTATGCCACTTTGTATATCAAAAAGGTTATGCAAAACAAAGGTAATCCATACATTTCCTCATTAATTAAATCACATGGGACGTTTATGTCATTAATAAAATCCTCAACCTTCTGATCCCTTAACATCATTATCCTTTCAATACCATAACTGAATTCACACAGATTACAATGGTGGATGCATAATGCAGATGATCTAACATAATTAAAGTGAAAGGCATTTTCATGGGCACAGACAACACCGTACACAATACACTCGCGAGCAAGAGGTTTGCTGGAATGGCTTCCTCTGCAAAGAAAACACCCAACAAATGGTTTCTTGATTAGGTTAATCACTTTGTATATAGGTTATCATTGTGCTTGGTTTATTCTGGACTTTCAAGACTAATATTTATACACATTTTGGGTTGTGCAATAGTAGTACCATGAAATGAAATGGGACTAAATGTGTGTCCTAACTAGTATACTCTTTACACTGATTGGAAACCATACACCACCAGTGACCCTACATGCCACCCGACAGGGAAAGCGACACACTCGCTTTTTTTGGACGCGCTGCTTCTGATACTTGGGTTCCCACTGCGGTTCCCTGTTTCTGGCACCTGTGCACGCCGCACAGGCCTCCTGGTATGGCCCTTAGAGTGCAAGCTCTTCAGGCTTCTTAAAGGGGCAAGCATATGCACTCCAAAAGTCTTTTCCAGCCTGTCGCTGAGAGCATTGATGTATGTAAGGCACCTTCCACTTTTGGGAAGTGCCTGAGCAATTGCTCTTATTCATGTGTTGTTCCAGCCCCATGTTCCTGTACCTGTGAACCAGCACGAATGCCCTTGCACCTGTCCTGTATCCCAAACCTGTTCCAGTCCTTTACCCTGTCTTTAATCACTTACCCTGTTCCAGGGCCTTCTGGGCACCAGACCCAGTCCTGCATCCCACCAGAATTCCAGTATCCATCCTGTGATGCCTAACTGCAACCCAACCAGTTTCTTCTGAATATTTTCCATCAATGACAGTCACTCCTGCCTATCACTCTATACCTATACTCTGAGAGTCAGCTGCTGCATTTCCGCTGACTGCCCTGGCTTGGCACCTGGCAGCTACCTGCAGCACAAACCTAACCTCACCATCAGAGGCTCTAGAGAAGAACCAAGGTAGTTGTTTAGTCATGAACCTCCAAGTTAAGCCCAGTCCATGGAGCAGTGGATCCACACCCACCAGTGAGACAAGGAAAGACTGTCCGAGTCAACCGAATTTAGTTGGATCAGACAGCCAAAGTATATGGTGGTTTGCCCAATTTTTCCCCGACAGCCCCGATTCATCTGCGTTTTTTTGGGGGGTTTTTTAAGTTAATCTCCATTTTTGTCTCGTGGTATATGCTGGAGTTTTAATGCCAAATATATCAAACCTGTGCGTGCGATTCTTGAATTTGGCGCAAACTACATTTTTTTCCTGCCTTGAACTGTTTAGACGACTTGTCTTGTCAAATAAAAAATACAACAAATACAAAAAAAAAATGAAATATGTTTTATTCTGCTTTGCAGCCATTATTACAACGTGTGTCCAGCTCAACAAGAAAAATGTGGTAAATTGCCGGCTAAACGATTGTTTGACAGACCGTTAACGCTCCTAAGATCTCCATACCAGAAAGGCTCAGCTTGGTTGAGCATTTGTGTGTGGTCTACAAGAAAGTCGCTGCCAGGCTCCTATCAGTGGCTTATCTCAAAGAAAACAAAAGTATCAGCCACTAAAATTCAGCAGGCCGGATCCTTCTCTCTCCCCAAATTCGGTCACTAGAGAGTTTGGAGGCTGAACCGGTCGAAAATGGCATATTTGGAAGATTTTAGTACAAAGCCCCTTGTTACTGTGTTTTCCATGAAACCATAGCGATAAGAGATTTAATAAGAAAGGATAGATTCTAAAAAAAAGTGTTTGTATAAGTTTCATTGACACCTTAGGAAAAATAAATGTGCAATGCATTAAATATAAAGAGCATTTCCCTCCACTCGTCGTACTCAAGGTAATGTATCAGCTCTAACAAAGTGCAAAATGGTGACAAACCGCTTCCAAAAATTGAAAATGAAAAACATGGGGTGAAAGGGCAAAGGTAGCAGAGAGGGGCAATCTCCTTATAGAATGGGTGATGGAAGCAGCTGTCTTTACGTGACATCAGGCGGGGGAATTGGGAACCATCAACCACAGAGTGAATTAACAGCCTCAAACCTTAGACAATCTTCCGTTACTGTACATTAATAGACTACTATAGCTGATGAGTTTTCCCCTGCCTAAAAAGCACCTGGCAGTGATTCCTATAGAGCCGAAATGACTATGACACATGAAGCCACGTCTGAAGGAAGTGGAGCAGCGAGCTATCGTAAAATCATCTTATCAATGTCGGGAGGGGGGGAGATAAATAAGAAATTGTTTAATTGCAACCTGAAAATTCAAATTAATTGAAAATTAATTCTGATAAGACAATGGAGGATGGCTCATATTCACAGGATGATGTGAACAGGAACGTAAATTAAGGCAATCATCACTATAAAGTCAATCGATGAGATAACTGTGGAAAAAAAAGGCGCAAATAGGGTCATACCCGGTAAACACGTGGAGGTGAATAATGACAGGTACACTCACCTGGAATGGTTGTGCCAGTCACAACCCCTTTCAAAACATATGGATCACGATATGGTGTTGCAGAAGGCAGCGGTCCCGCGGTGAAGAGACAGTTCAAAAAGTATGAGAAAGCAGGTTGAAATACCGCGCCATACCACAGAAGTCAAAAGGGTTGAAATTAAATCACTTTTTCTTTATTTTCACAGGTCTACGCGTTTCAGGGACATAACCGTCCCCTTCCTCAGGACAATGCACAGAAAATACTATGACCTAGTCATAGTATTTTCTGTGCATTGTCCTGAGGAAGGGGACGGTTATGTCCCTGAAACGCGTAGACCTGTGAAAATAAAGAAAAAGTGATTTAATTTCAACCCTTTTGACTTCTGTGGTATGGCGCGGTATTTCAACCTGCTTTCTCATACTTTTTGAACTATAAAGTCAATCGCATAGAACTATAATCATAAGAATTTAAAATAAGATTACACAAGGGGAACGCATCAAGACTGATGGTCGGGAAAGATGTCGATCACATGCCCGATTTCGGACTGCCGATCACTAGAGAATGTAAAACAAATCTCTGAAGAACCTTAAAAGGTATATCCGAGACAAAAAAACACCAAAAAATATGCGCCCAAGCACTAACAGGTACGTAGTTGCTACATATCTTCCGGTTGTGCCTGCTACCGTTCTTGGCTGGCAGAGACCACTACTGCCGGAGATACAATGGCTCCATCAGAGTGAAGGCTTCTAATCTAATTTGCTCTGTAGATGGGGTGGGACAGTTGACGTTATGCTGATTGAAAGCCGGCTCCGCACTGCTGAACTTTGCATCCGGCCATTCATGTAGATGTGACTGTTACCTAAAATTTTACAGACTAAGGGGCCATTCACACTGCGTTATGATCTCCGTTCAGTGGTCCAGTTGGGTGTCCGACTCCAGTAAGCGTACACTCCTGAAAATGGTGCCGCACATCCGGCATTGCAGGCGACATCGTAGTGTGTAAAGCCTAGATGATACGATTAACGAGCGCAAAAGCGTCGTAATCGTATCATCGGTGTAGCGTCGGCGTAATCCAAAATATAATGTTGCTCCTCGCTCCAGCAGCAGCACACATCGCTGTGTGTGAAGCCGCAGGAGCGAGGAACATCTCCTACCGGCGTCACCGCGGCTCCCGTAGGATATGCGTTAGGGAGAAGGTGGGTGGGATGTTTACATCCCGCTCATCTCCGCCCCTCCGCTCCTATTGGCCGCCTGCCTTGTGACGTCGCAGTGACGCCGTACGACCCGCCCCCTTAATAAGGAGGCGGGTCGCCGGCCAGAGCGACATCCCAGGACAGGTGAGTCCATGTGAAGCTGGCGTAGCGATAATGTTCGCTACGGCAGCTATCACAAGGATATCGCAGCTGCGAAGGGGGCGGGGACTATCGCGCTCGGCATCGCAGCATCGGCTTGCGATGTCACAGCGTGCAAAGTACCCCTTAGTCTGCACCATTATTGTCAATGGCCCCATCAGCGCATACGTCCGAAACCTGTTTTGCTGGGGTTAAGATGGAAGCCCCGACAGGACCACTGAAATGAGATTGGAAGGCAGTGTGAAATGTCCCTAAGTATTGTCCTTCATGGTAAAGTTATTCTCTAATGGTAGTGCCCTCTTTCAACAGGATAATACTCCCCTGCTACACTGAAAATTGTACAGAACTGTTTTGGTAACCAAGGGTCCAATTCATCATTGCATTTTTGTCAGTTTTTGGCATGAAGAGCTCTTGGTTCATGACTTTCTGACTTTTACAAATGTTGTTTTAGATTCACCCAATGCGACTTTTTTAAAAGTTGCAACAATTTTTGCACCCCAGTCTCACCCTGGAGTGATTTTATGGAACCTAATTAATTTGAAGCAATTTTTACACCATTTTGACTGTGCACTAAATGTTTTCAAAACAGGTGAAAAAAAAAAACAACTCATGAATTAACTGCACTACTTTCAAGAATGTGGTGCAGAACAGGCCAAAAAACAGAAAAAAAACCCCAAAAAACCAAAACAACAACCTGCAACCGATAAAATCAGGGTAAAGAGTTCATAATAGTGACCTTTAAAATCCCCAGATCCCACTTGGAGTATTTGTGGGGTTTGATTAAAAAAACAAATCTGGTTTATAGACACTGCACTTGCAGTGCCTTGTGAAAGTATTCACCCTCTTGGCTTTTTACCTATTTGTTACATTACAACCAGTGTTTACATTTTTTTTAAATCTGATTTGTGTGTGATTTCTCAGCACTGAATAGTCCAAGTTGGGAAAGAAAAGTCAGAAAAAATTAAGGCAAAAATGAAATGTGTGGCTAAAAAAAAAAATTAAAAAATTGCCATGTACATATGTATTCCCCTTTTTTGCTGTGAGGCCCCTAAAATTTTTTGGTGCAAGCCATTACCTTCATAAGTCACATGCTTAGTGAAGGGAAGTCTAAGTGTGTGCAATCTACGTGTCCTGGGGTCTGTTCGTATATACACATCTTTTCTGAAAGGCCACTAAGGCTGCAACACCATTAAGCAAGAGGCACCACTAACTAAACGCCACCATGAAGACCAAGGAGATCTCCAATCAAGTCAGAGTGATAGGAAGTACAAGTCAGGGTTGGGTTCTGAAAATATGTCACGATGTCTGATGATCCCCTGGAGACCATCTAATCCATTATCATCAAATGGAAAGAACATGGTACCACAACAAACCTGCCAAGAGAGGGCCGCCCACCGGAACTCTCAGCCTGGGCAGAGAGAGCATTAATCAGAGAGACAGCACAGAGACCAAAAGGTAACCCTGAGGAGCTGTACAGTACCCAATCAGAGACAGGAGTATCTGTCCATTCGAAAACAATACTGTAAGCCGTACAAAATACACAAGCTGTACACTCCATATAGTTGGGTTTAATGAAAGAGTGGCTAGAAAAATGACTTTTTTCACAGCCAAAAAAATTGAAGGCTTGTTGTCATTTTGCCAAAAGACATTATTAGGGAGACTCCGTAAATGTATAGAGAAAGGGGCATTGGTCAGAGGAGACCAAAATTTAACTTTTTGGCCACTAAGATAAATATCTGGTGCTAAACCAACACTGATCATCAACCTAAGAACACCACCCCCAAAGAGAAACATGGTGGTGGCATGCTGTGGTGATGGCTTTTGACAGCAGCAGCAGGGAAAAGGGACCAACTTGAGAGGTAGCTGGATGGTGCTAAATACCAAAATAGTCTAGAGCAAAACCTGTTTCAGTCTGTCAGTGATTTGAGACTGCGATGGAGGTTCACCCTCCAACAAGACAATGACCCAAAGCTACAACTAAAGCAACACTCCAGTGTTTAAGGGTAAACGTGTAAATGTATTGGGAGTGACCTAGTCACAACCCAGACCTTAATCCAATGGAGAATCTGTGGTCAGACTTGAAGATTGCTGTACACCAAAAGAAAATCTAATTTGAAGGAGTTGCAGCAGTTTTGCCTCTAAGAATGGGCAAAAATCCCAACGGTAAGCTGTGTAAACTAAAACTCAGACTTAGCCAAAGCGACTAGCATCTAACTGCCACAAAATGAGGCTTTACAAAATACTGCCTTCAGGGGGGTGAACAGTTATCCACATTGCATAGGTCAGACATTTTGGTGGCAATACTAGGTCTTCAGGTTATGGCGGATAGGCACCTTTACTTGATAATTTCTTAGTACTGATGTCACCCTCTTACGTGTCCACTGCATGGTGCAATTATATAGGATAATAGCCTTTGTACTGGACATTTAATTTGTCTAAAGAAAAATAAAATAACCCAAGCTTTCTAAATATAAAGAAGGATGCGTTCGAGGATGTTACCTCACAGGCCGGGAGGCATGTATAGTACGGTATATGTTTTCTAGTAAAACCCTATTAGGGTTTGTTTGTAATAGATATAGATGACATAAAAAAGCCAATAAAAATCTACATAAATTTAAATTACTGTTGGGGTCCAAGACTACAAATCTCGCACACAGCATCGGTTTAATACACACCATTCATCACCATCTCCAGACAGGACGGCTGTCTGAGGTAACCGGGCCTACTGACTTAATAAGGAAAAATTTATATCAGGCTGCATAGCAATGATAAATGAAGTATTTAAAGGTTCAATGATTCAGACACTTTCTGGGGCCTAAACTCTGACCCAGTCAGTCAGAAATTTAAATAAAAGGTTAAAAGTCTGCCCTTCTGCATTATCTCGTCTTTTGAATTTCAACCTACACAGAAATTTTAACATGCCATTTATAAAATTATTCAGGAAACGCATCTATACAGATCACATCTCCAGAGCGATGTTCAGGCCAGCCTGACATGAGGAAGAAATATGGTCATTTTGTGAAGAGGAGGACATTTAAAATTCACAGCCATTTTTTTCTACTATGCCCTTTAGAGTCAAGAACATGTCTTAGTATTTTGAATTAACAGTTATTTTAGATGTGTAATATATCATGTAGATAAGTAAACTGTATGTATTGTTCATTCTGACATTTATGTAGGTATCTATTTAATATCTACATAGTATGAGATGAACGTTCAGCCAGTCAGCATGCAAGGGCCACAGCCTGAGAGAGGAGCCGGGCCCCCCCTGAGAGAGGAGCCGGGCCCCCCCTGAGAGAGGAGCCGGGCCCCCCCTGAGAGAGGAGCCGGGCCCCCCCTGAGAGAGGAGCCGGGCCCCCCCTGAGAGAGGAGCCGGGCCCCCCCTGAGAGAGGAGCCGGGCCCCCCCTGAGAGAGGAGCCGGGCCCCCCCTGAGAGAGGAGCCGGGCCCCCCCTGAGAGAGGAGCCGGGCCCCCCCTGAGAGAGGAGCCGGGCCCCCCCTGAGAGAGGAGCCGGGCCCCCCCTGAGAGAGGAGCCGGGCCCCCCCTGAGAGAGGAGCCGGGCCCCCCCTGAGAGAGGAGCCGGGCCGCCCTGAAAGAGGAGCCGGGCCGCCCTGAAAGAGGAGCCGGGCCGCCCTGAAAGAGGAATTTCCAGAAGGTCATGACTTTGTATCTCTTCTCTGTCCTGTTAATCCTTCCATCCGTGATGCTTCTGTTACACATCGGTCTACTATCATTTTAGGCTGGTCGTCATGTTTTTTTTTCAGGTCGGCCGGCTCCTCTTTCAGGCCAGCCGGCCTGAAAAAGACGCCGGCCGTCCTAAAATGATGACAACCGCTATAAAAGCATGAAGGCCATCCTAAAAAACATGACGGCCAGCCTAAAAAGATGTTAATAGACCAATGTGTAAAAGAAGCATCACGGATGGGAGGGTTAACAGGACAGAGAAGAGATGACAAGTCCTGACCTTCTGGACATGCCTTACCACCGGGCAGACTGACAGCCGACTGCTAACACAAGGTTTCTAAAACCTTACAGAGTCAGTCTAAACATAGTTTCCGTAAATCACAGCACAGCGCTGTCATGTCTTAACACATGTGTATGAAAGTGGGAAAAAAAAAAATACAGCTGGCAATAAGAAATCACATACAGACCCTATGCTCATATATAAAAGCCTAAATGTTGCAGACACGTTATATAAGTTAGTGAAGTATCTGCACTTAATACAGAGGCCCAAATGAATTAATGTATTTATGCCTATTTTTTATGCATTTTACTACAAAAGAACATCTCACCCGCTCTAACACATTCAATAATTAATTACACTATGGACATCAATCTGTAAAACCGGAGTGAAAAATGTGGCTAGCTCGCAACTTGGACAGAATTTAGACATTTACGAATGCAACAATTTCCTAAAGTTGCTAAATTTTTGTGCTTTCCCTCGAGTTGGGTGGAATCGTAATATTGTGGGAAAAAAAATAAAAAAAAATCTCTAAATAATTTAGAGATACACAAACCTAAGAAAACCTTTGAGATACCTTGAAAAAATGATCGCAAATCAAATTGCAACATTGCTGGCAGAAAAAAAATAAAACTAATAAAAAAAACCCTTAAATATACAGCAATTGATAAATTAAGCAAAATTTAAATTTATTTTGGGAACCCTGCAATTTTTGTAGCTTTTTTATTAAGTGTTATTTGCTTAAGGCTTTGTGCGCACTAGAAATGTGAAGTTTCTCAAGAAAATTTCTTGAGAAACTTCTGGGAGTGGAAGATTTCTGGACCTCCGGAAAAAATCCGCACCAAATCCGCGGTAAATCCGCGCCGCGATTTTCCCGCAGGTACCTGCGGAAAAGAATTGACATGCTCATTTTCTCAAGAAATTTTCTCAAGAAAATCTTCTCAAGGAAATATCTTGAGAAAAATCCGCACAGTGCGCACAGCTATTTTTTTTTCTCATAGGATTTGCTGGGAAATGTCTGCACAAAGATTGCAGACATTTCTCAAGAAATTTCCGCAGCAAATCCGCGGGTAAAACGGCCTAGTGCGCACATAGCCTTAAACAAACAAACCATGGGCCAGATGTTACGTTAAGGCTGTGTTCACACACTGCGTTTTTTACCTGCGTTTTTGCTGCAGAAATTTCTTGAGAAATTCTTGTAACCTTTCTGCAGACATTCCCCAGCCAAACCTATGGCAAAAAAAATTAGCTGTGAGCACACTGCGTTTTTTTCTTAAGAATATTCTTTCTGTAGATTTTTTTAAGAAAAAGAATGAGCATGTCACTTCTTTTCTGCAGCTAACTGTGTTAGTTACCATAGATAATGGCACAATAACGCAGGGAGCAACCAGCGGTAAAAACGCACCAAAAACGCACCAAAAATGCACCAAATCGCGGTAAAAACGCAGGTGCGTTTTTAGTGCGTTTTTTAACGCAGGGGCGCTAATCCTTCACTCTCAAGACATTTTCTTAAGAAATTTCTTAAGAAAAATCCTTTTTCTAGTGTGCACATAGCCTTAAGGTCATAGGTTTGCCCAAACTGACACTTTAAATACCCCAACAATTTGTTAAAAATAAAAGAAAGAAACTGCAAATTTTCCTATATTCTGCAAAAAGTGACAGTGAATAAAATGCGCTACGTAGGGCGCTTGGTGAACTATAGTGCTAATTTGCCTGGCGTGAGCGGCATCTGAAGAGAAAGCTGGGATCACAAGCAAGGATCAAACCCTGGTAGAGTACTAAAAGAAAAAAACAAATCAGTTATATTTTAGTAAAATGTTTTGCTAAATTTTTCCTGCTGGGATCAGATCCCACTTTTTGGCTCAGTACATGGATGAAGAATAAGTTACTTGGTATAGCCATTATCCTAGGTGGAGCAAAATTATCTCAACCTAATATTGCCCATTCTGCACAGTCAGTCTGGATGCATCCTGCATTGCAAAGGTTAATCTCCATACGCTTTGAAAAAGATGGCATCTCCCCTTTATTTACCCCGGCATATCAGCATACGTGTAGGTGTGAATGAGGTCCTGTGCCTATGAAAATAAACAGCTGAGACATGAACGTGACCACTATTTTCATTCTGTTAATTGATTGAGGGTTCTACGAAAACCCTTGACAACCCAGTTTACTTATTCCTTAAAATCTGTCACTTGTCAATCAGCACTTTGCTTCAAACCTTTAAAAAACAAAATAAGTAAAAAAAAATTCCAGGCTAATATGTCCATTATGGCATAATTTGTACATAGGGTTCCCCAGTAACAAAAAATAAAAATAAAAATGGTATACTTTTTTTTCTGTGATGGACAACCACACGTGTATATAAGTTTTTCCACCTACATAGACTAAAATAAATATATATATTATATATATTTATACATATATTTTTTATTTATTATTAGTATATATCATTAGTATTGGACCACGCTGAGTGAATGGAGCATTAGAGATACATCTGGATTATTTGTGTGTGTACTATATATCCAAGAAAAATGCTTTTGATGTAACGTGTATACAACCTATGTCGTTCTCCTCAGCTGGACCAGCAAGGAGTTTTCTATCTATAGATAAATGTGGACTACCCAAAACCCTATTACAGTATGTAGAGGGTGCATGCTCACCCTGCTCTACAGCCAATAATAAGAAGACCTCATCATCCTCAGCAATAGGGGTCCCTGGATGAGCCCCCCACCCTTCTTTTAGAACAAGTTCAAATATCAGTGTTAATTCTAAAAGAGAAAAAACAAACAAAAGTTGCGATGGGGCAACCCCTTAAAAAGGACCAACCACTTACCATAAATATATTATTTTTACCTGCGACAAATGCAGTTTTTACAACGACATTTTCCTATTATAGTTTATAGACTGTGCAAGCCCATCCTGCTCTACAACTAAAAATATGGACTAAGAGCTCCTCATTCTCAGCAATTGTAGAGTCCCCAGAAAAGGTCACCTTTTCTTTTATAACAAGTACAAATATCTATTAATTACAAAAGTAAAAAAAGGTTGTGATGGGGCAACCTCTTAAAAAGGGCAAACCACTTGTCATAAATTATATATATATATATATATATATATATATTAATATATATATTAATACATATATATATATATTAATACATATATATATATATATATATATATTAATAAATATATATATATATATATATACACATATATACATATATATATATATATATATAAAAATATATATAAATAAATATATATATATATAAAAATATATATAAATAAATATATATATTATATATATATATATATATATATAAATATATATTATATATATTTATTTTAACCTGGTGCAAATGCACCTGTTACAATGACATTTCCCTATTACAGTTTATAGAGGGTGCAAGCATATCCTGCTCTACAACCAATAATATGGACTAAAAGCTCCTCATTCTCAGCAATAGTGGGGTCCCTGGATAATACCCCCACTTTTTTTTTCTTTTATTACAGGTCTAAATATCAGTATTAATTATAAACGTGCAAAAACAAAAAAAAAAAAGAAGAAGAAAGGTTGCGATGGGGCAACCCCTCAAAAAGGACCAACCACTTACCATGAATATATTTTTTTACCTGGTGCAACTGCAGCTTCTAGAACGGCATTTATAGATAAAAATTACATGTCATATGACAAGTCCTCTAATTTATTACACAGTGCATTAGAATTTTTTTTTTTACATTATTAGCTGCCATTTCTCTGTTCCAGAAACTGAGATTAGCTGCAACTGCGAAACATTTTATAGTGTAATCTAGGAGGTAAAGCACCCGGTAACATGTGAACAGGCCTGTACTGAGCTCCATAAACTGGAGATCATTGTTATGTAGACACACGCGTCCTATAAAGCTCCGCCGTCAGCAGAATGATAACGTCGCTGCTCGTCGATGTCCGGTAAGTAGAGTTGGTTTTGTAATTTCCTAGAAATAAGGAACATTAACTCGCATTTGCTAAAAGTTACACTTTCTAAAAATTCCCTTCCGTCTCTTGTTAAATGTATTTAGTGAAGAAAAGAAAAAAAGAAAAAAAAAAAAAGAAGAGGTCAGCGCTCCCGAATTTGCTAGATAAATAAATATTGGTGCGGCGGATGAATCACAGGAGAATTGGTGCATGGCAGCGAATGAATAACCGGCAAATGCCTCCCAAACCCCATTATTTTCCTTTTTTCCAGCAGGCCAAAGATTCATGTCCCTGCATGCAGCCAGTTCATTACGGAGAAATATCATTTCTCTTCTGGCACAGGCCGGTCGGCCCTCTCAGCCCCACGAGGACCCTTTAATGTTTAATTCCCCATCATCTGCTCCAGTGAACAGCTTAATCTCTGCTTGTATGATCAATACTATATCAGTGTAAATTAAAATGACAATTTTAAAGTAATTAAGCCTGTTAATGCTCGATTCAAATGTCATTATTTGCACAAGGGATAGAGGAGAAATTACATCGTGTCTTGGGTGACATGAAATGTTTGAGCCCTCTCAATCCTGTTGCCGCCGCGCCACTGGGGGCTTTAGCAAAGCAGATTAACTTCAGGCTCCCCCTGCCAAGATACCTATCCAATTTCAAGAGAGGATAACACAATTTGATAAATTTGATTTCAGTTTCTAAACCCAATTATTGTGCTATGGGATGAAAACTGGGTGGAGACTCCAAAGCAGAAGACATGGTAAAATAGAACCCGAAATGAGATACAATTGTAAATCGCGTGATTAGATTTACGCTAGTCCTCTTTTTCTCTTTTTAAAGAAAATCCTTTCAATAATTGCAATCGTTAGACGAACAAGCAAGATTTATTTAACGGCTGTAGACGCACGTAGAGCGGTGGCCGGCGTAGCAGAGATTTGATTCTCAATGAAAACGGCTTTTGCAGGCCGGGCGGTATTCATCAGAAGAATAAAATGACATCATTACTTTATTGGGCCTCATAAATGGATCTATAAAAACTCCAGCGGGCTGCGTTGGATTGGAGCTTGAACGAGTCCTGAAACTCTGGCACCAAATTCTGATCGGCCTCGCATTTCAATTAACCGCAGAAAATGAAATTGAGATCTAAAATGTCTAGGCTTTTTCATTATCCCGAATGTGAAGGCCAACGTTCTAGTGTAAAAAGGTAAAAGAATGAATATTCTGTCATCGCTGGGGAAGATTTAGGATACGTGCAAGAAGCTTTGGACAATCACGAACCGTGGGGTCTACCAAGGCTGAAAAGGCTACTTTACATGAGAAAATAATTTTGGTAAAAACTTCACCTGCCAATTATCGGCCTATATAAACATGGCAAAATTGGCCATATTTTTAGTGCCTAAGGGATAATTGTCGTAAGTTTAACATATTCCTTTATAAAGAGGGCTGTATTAGTGACAATTAGAGAAGAGTGAATCCGAAATTTAGAGTTCATACCAAACACAGACTTTTCAAAAAAATCAGTATGAGTTCTGGCGCTTTACGCATGTGTGAAGCACATATCCGGACCACTCGAATGAGCATCGCTGTGCTCAGGCACGCTCGGGTGCTCGGTCCAGGGGGAGCAGCTTGTAGTGTTTGAATGGCTCTCATCGGGGTTCAAACCAGCGTTATCAGACGTAGTGTGTACGCACAAAAAAACCTCCTTTCCTTGGAAGTCATTTGTTTATGGCTGGCTGTAGGTGGCCGAATAGCCAAACTGCCCAATCAGTGACTTTCATTGAGGTTCAGGTTAAGTCTAAAGGGGGCTTTAGACGCTACGATATCGTTAATGTTTTATCGTTGGGGTCACGTTGTTAGTGACGCACATCCGGCGTCATTAACAATATCGCAGTGTGCGATACTTACCAGCGACCTTAAGTGACCTCAAAAATGGTGAAAATCGTTCACCATGGAGAGGTCGTCCCAAAACCAAAAATTGGTAATGGTTGATTATCGATGTGGTTCGTCGCTCCTGCGGCAGCACACATCGCTGTGTGTGACACCGCAGGAGCGAGGAACGTCTCCTTACCTGCCACCGGCCACAATGCAGAAGGAAGGAAGTAGGCGGGATGTTACGTCCCGCTCATCTCCGCCCCTCCGCTTTGATTGGCTGGCCGCTTAGTGACGTCGCTGTGATGCCGAACGTCCCTCCCCCTTGAGGGAGGGATTGTTCGGCAGTCACAGCGACGCCGCTGACCAGGTAAGTGTGTGTGACGCTGCCGTAGCGATACTGTTCGCTGCGGCAGCGATCACACGATATCGCATCCCCGACGGGGGTGGGTGCTTACACGCTCGATATCGCTAGCAATTGCTAGCAAAGTCATAGCATGTAAAGCCCGCTTTAGTCTAGAACCTAACTTTATCTAAAGTCCGGTGTAACTTGCCGACCCTGAACTTCAACGAGTCTGCTCAGCTCTAGTCACAATGAGCAAACTATTAGACAGTGTGAAGAAGTGCTCAACAAGAACTGATTAACATGAATCGTTAGGCCAGTTTATGTGTTCGACATACATGGTTTGAAGGGTGAATCTCAAACAGTTTAAAAAGGGGTTGTTAACTACTTGGACAATCCCTTCCAAATTACTACATTCCCTCATGGAGAATAAAAACAGTCTGTACTTTCCTCAGGTAAGGACTTGAGTGACGTCGATAAGTAACGTTGGCCCCGCAGCTAATCAGTGGTCATGAATGGGCTGCAACACTCACAATACCTACGGACGCACCCAACATCCTGAAGAAATGAGTGTTGATGCTTTCCGACTGTTACAAGCTCCTGAGCAGCTCAAATTTCTCTATTCTCCTTACTTCCTGGCTTCTGTGTGGGACAAGGGGAGGGGGGTGTACACTCCTCCTTGAATGACAGTTCTCGTGAGTAGCAGACCTGCAGCATTAGCAGAACTTATGCTGAGCTTCATCAATCTATTGTAACACATTCAGCTATCAGTGCTTTGATCTGGAGTGTACATTGTTATCACTTATGTTTACATAAAAATAATGGGTCATTTGAAAAAGCAATGGCTCAAAGAGTGAGAGCGGTAATTAGGAGAACTGCTCTGGATATTGCCAATATGGATAAGGGATTATGCAAGATTTATAACAGTAGCTTGTCAGGAGCTGAGCAGCTAATGGCTGCATAGAAATCAAAATGCTGGAGGGAGGTGGCTGGGATGTCAGGAGTTAACTCCTCTCTTTGAATGTAATTAGTGTGCATACTTGGCCAGGAACTGGTGGACAAGCTCCTTTTCAGCAAGCTGTACACTATGCAAGATAAAAGCTATACCAGCAGATAGAAAAAGCAAGTAAATTGCAAACTTACGTGTTTTCATGCGGTCTAGCTAAAGCAATTTAATAACATGAGAATACCCTTATAGTCAGGTTTTGTTAAGAGTCCAATGGTAAGCAGCAGCCATCACTTGTAAAAGAGAACTGTCATCTGTTTTTTGCAGTCCCATCTGAGAGCAACATAAAAGTAGGGGCAGAAACAGTTATTCCAATGTAGCATCACTTATTGGGCTCCTTACTTTATTTTTGATAAAGAAAAAATAATCTGCTGTCATCCTAGTTTTGACTTTACACTATGTAGCCCTCCATATTAATTAGCACCTGCTATCAATGCCAGCCACGACTGATTGCTGACTTTCTGCATTTGCAAAACTAGACTAAAAATGGCCACTAGTGCAGGCGGGATTAGACAGGGACCATCAATAGGAAGACTACCAGCGCTGCAGCAGGTAAAACGGATATTTAATCTATAGTAAGGTGCCCAGTAAGTTACAGGGCCAAAAATTGTGTATTTTCTCCTATTTTATGCATAAACTTTGTGACAGATTCCCTTTATTGTTTAATATTTAACTGTGCAGAAATTCAGCGACAACTGGAAGAAGATTTAACATCAGTAAGGAGGGAGAATATAGTTGGCAGATACTGGTACAGGGGACAGTGTTGTGTCTGGTGCACGCATTCTAGTGTATAAAGGGGAATTATAGAGTTCGTCCTCGATTATTGTTTTTTTGTTAGTTCTAGGCTTTGGCACCCAAAAAACTAAAATGCAAAAACAGTGATCAAATGAGGGGAACCTGCAATAGGACTGATCACTATTAGTTGATAGATCATAAAGCAAATAAAGATCTAATGAACCCAGGTTTTCTACTGGTATGGGGGGGCTCTGTTGTGTCTGGTGCATGCATACTAGTGTATAAAAAGGGAGCTTTTTGAGGTTTTTTTCCCCCTATTGTTTTTTGTTGGTACTAAGCTTTGGCATCTGAAAAAAAACAAAAAACTAAAGTGCAGAAACAGCGATACAATGTATGGAACCTGCAATAGGACCGATCACTATTGGTGGATAGATTGTACAGCAATAAATGTCTAATCAACCCAGGTTTTCTATGTGAGATATTATAAATGCAGAAGTGGATATAAAAAACAAACAAAAACAAACCCTGAACCTTTGATAGAACAGCAGGAGATTGATGCGTTTGCAGATAAAGAACAAATCCTATCAATCAGGTAACATTGCCGTGATGGACTGTTGACTGCTGGAGCATTGGGCTTGATGATAATTAATACGATTTGTAAAACAAATGCAGGCCAAGATCCACATGATGAATAGATGTACCGTACACTGGAAAACAATTAGCTCTCCTCTCCGCATAGCCCCGCGTCCATTAGTATTTCCTATTAACATTGTTCAACAGACAGCCCTTATAATTAAATTAAGACATTTTAAATTATATTTAAAGCAAGCGTTTAAAAGGACATTACACCAAGAAATTAATGAGGGGGAAACAGGACAGAAAGAAGAGTCATTTTTCCAACGTGCAGGAATTTCTGAGCGCTCTTACAACAAAAGCAGTTCTGCCGTCATCTTCCACCTCAACCGGCAATCTGTCTTTAAGGACTCGTTCAGATGAGCGTATAACATGGACGTAAGCGGTGAGGAACGTCAGACGTCATGATAGCCAATGTAAATCAATAGGACTGGTTGGGTATATTTATTTCCCCCAGAATCTTGGCAGGGAGTGATAATTCTGACAGAATTCATATAGTTGTTTAAGCTTGAATGGAACCATTTTTTTTTTTATTAAACCCACTGGTAAATAATACTTTTTTTTCTTCATTGTGCTACTATTGAATAGAAATAGGTTTTTAAAATAAAAGTTGTTGAGGAAAACCCATTTAATTCCAATTGCAATGCAATTAGTAAGACTTTTCTTTTTTTTACTATGAGCCTAAACTCTAACAGGCAGGTAGTCGCTAAAGGCCGCTTTACACGCAACGACATCGCTAACGAGATGTCGCTAGGGTCACGGAATTCGTGACGCACATCCGGCCTCGTCAGCGACGTCGTTGCGTGTGAAACGCAGGAACGACCGTTAATGATCAAAATTACTCACTTTATCGTTGATTGTTGACGCGTCGTTCCTTTGCCGCACATCGTTGCTGTGCAGGACGCAGGTTGTTCGTCGTTCCTGCAGCAGCACACATCGCTATGTGTGACACCGCAGGAACGAGGAACAACATCGTACCTTCGGCCACCGGCAATGAGGAAGGAAGGAGGTGGGCGGGATATTCTGCCCGCTCATCTCTGCCCCTCCGCTTCTATTGGATGGCTGCCGTGTGATGTCGCTGTGACACCGCACGAACCGCCCCCTTAGAAAGGAGGCGGTTCGCCGGCCACAGCGACGTCGCTAGGCAGGTAAATGTGTGACGGGTGTTAGTGATGTTGTAGCAGCGATTTGCCCGTGACGCACAACCGCCGGAGGCGGGTACGCGCGCTAGAGATATCGATACCGATATCGCTGCATGTAAAGCGGGCTTAACAAAGGCAACTACATGGATCTTGTAACCGGTGCAGACACAGAGCATTCATTGACAGTTCCTACCAGCGATTTAGCTGCTCCACATGAACAGAGCAGCTCCTCTTCTCTCTGGGCTGCTCTGTCAACGGGGCATGACTGCTCTCCTCATGCTGGTTGATAGCCGGCTTCCCGCAGTCAAGCAGCAGGGAGTCGGCTGTCAACCAGCATGATATTGACAGTCTTAGTGCATCAACAGAGCAGAGCGGGAAAGTCGTTGCTCTGTCGAGGCGACGTCCATGGAAGCTGCTGAATAGCTGGCAGGAGCAGTCCGTCTAACTGCTGTGTGCCGGCAGAGAATGGCGCTGAGCAGAGTAAGCAATTAGTTAGAAACTACCTGCCTGTTAGACCCTAGGACATTGTATAAAAACCCCCCCACAAAAAAACCCCAAAAAACTACTGGCTATCCCCTTTAAAAAGAGTAAACCTTTTTAATTCTTATTAAATCAATAGTACATGAGCAACTTTGTAATATATCTCAGAGAAATCTGCTTCTTTCTCTTCCTGGACCAATGGTAAAAATCTATTTAGTGACAGCATATTTTCCCATTACTGAGATAGAAGATGTCAGTTGGTGCTGTACAACTCTATGGAACAGGGAGGAGCTAGAAAGAGTTCTGCAAGTTCTCCTGAAATGACCGTTACAGTTCTCCATAGACCTTTATGAGCACCAACCGTCATCTATCTGAAATGTAGGCGAAAAAACAAATATATAGAGATGAGCGGACCCGTAGAAGTTTAGGTTCAGTCTGAGAAGGTATAAAAAAAAAACAAAACAAAAAAACAAAAATTAAAAATGTTATTTTCATTTTTAATAGAAAATTACACGTATATTATAACTAGAGCTGTAGTTTTAATAGTTTTCATAATTTTCTGAAAACCACTAAAACTACAGTTCTAGTTATAGTAGTACACATCGACTGCCTTTATCAACAAATACTGTAATGTTCCTATAGGCCACTGTTCACCATTCACTGGCCTCAGTCTCACCAGTATATATGCTTGTGTACCTGTACGGGAAATCACAGCAGATTGTGTTGTCCTATACAGGTATCCAAAGCAGAAAAAAAAAACGTTCCAGGCATCCATCCCGACTGTGGCCAGTGTTGGGTGGATTCCGGTCTTAGAACATATCTCCAAATAGAATCCAACCAGGAGGAAGGAAGGACGGGGGGGGGGGGGGAGGAAGGAAGGACGGGGGGGGAGGAAGGAAGGACAGGGGGGAAGAAGGAAGGACAGGGGGGAAGAAGGAAGGACAGGGGGGAAGAAGGAAGGACAGGGGGGAAGAAGGAAGGACAGGGGGGAAGAAGGAAGGACAGGGGGGAAGAAGGAAGAACAGGGGGGAAGAAGGAAGGACAGGGGGGGAAGAAGGAAGGACAGGGGGGGAAGAAGGAAGGACAGGGGGGAAGAAGGAAGGACAGGGGGGAAGAAGAAAGGACAGGGGGGAAGAAGGAAGGACAGGGGGGAAGAAGGAAGGACAGGGGGGAAGAAGGAAGGACAGGGGGGAAGAAGGAAGGACAGGGGGGAAGAAGGAAGGACAGGGGGGAAGAAGGAAGGACAGGGGGGAAGAAGGAAGGACAGGGGGGAAGAAGGAAGGACAGGGGGGAAGAAGGAAGGACAGGGGGAGAAAGGACAGGCAGGTAGGGGCAGGAATAACTAGAAATATCTGACCTACCTATTCACCTATTAGATATTCTGTAGCACCCATCAATCAAATAACAGTGCACTTCACAAACTTTACTTGCCTGTATTTCAGAAACTATACATCCAATCTCACAACTAAAGGTATGTATAGAATCGGCATGATAGCACCAGTATAGCACTGGCTTTAGTTTATATAGGAAAATCCTGGTGGGTGGTCCTCTTTAACTGGTCTATGTGGGATATCAGAGTTGGACTATTAAAGGGAACTTGTCACCAGATTTGGTGACTATAAGCTGTGGCCACCACCACCGGGCTCTTATATATACAGCATTCTAACATGCTATATATAAGAGCCCAGGCCGCTGTGTAGAATGTAAAAATCACTTTATAATACTTACCTAGGAGGTGGCGCTGCGGTGGAGTTGGGTCATGGAGGCATCTCCGTTGTCCGGTGACGGTGCCTCCCCTTTCGGCCATCTTCGTCCTCTTTCTGAAGCCTGTGTGCATGATGCAGCTACATCATACACACTCGCCGGTCCTGCGCAGGCGCACTACAATACATTGATCTGCTCTGCTCAGGGCAGATCAAAGTGCGCCTGCTCAGGACCTGAATGCCGGTGAGTGTGGATGACGTCGGACGCGTCATGCACCGCAGCTTCAGAAGAAGGAGGACGAAGATGGCCGAAAGAGGCGGCGCCGGCACCGGACAACGGCGACGCCTCCGTGACCCAACTCCACCGCAGCGCGACCGTTAGGTGAGTATTATAAAGTGTTTTTTATGTAGTCACAGAGGCCTGGGCTCTTATATACAGTATGTTAGAACGCTGTATATAAGAGCCCGGTGGTGGTGGCCGCAGCTTATAGCCAAAAAAAATGGTGACAGGTTCAAACCCTTTAACTTAATATTGATGGTCAGTCTTAAATGGTCACTGTTTCAACAAACAAGGAAAAAACCCCACTCCTATAAATAATGCCAGTGACCATTAACCATCGTGTGTACACACATCAACACTTTACAATAGAGGTAGAGAAGTCGCCCCTTGCGGAGCCCAATCAATGAGCCGCCATAATTTGGAAAGATTAGTCCGTGTGACAACGCAAACAATCAGACCAAACACATGGATTTAACAGTAAAAGACAATTTCTTACACTTTTTTAGGAAGTAAATAATGGGGAATCAATTGATAAAAAAAAATATATGAGAACCCTGAAATCTGACAGGCCGACACATTTATTGCTGAGCGGCATATCTTGGCTGACCTGAATATTTCTGAAGGTGTTTATTTACTTTCTACACCTTCCGAGGATCAATATTTTTAATTTGGCTCCAAGTTATTATTTTTCACATCACAGCGTTGGGGAGCAGAGTAAAGTGGCTCATATTTTAGTGCTAAAAAGATCGATACGACAGTTTCACCTTCACTGTAGACCCTTGAAGTTGACTGCTGCACATCATAATCTGCCGAGGAGGGGCAGAGGTCCGGGGCGATGGCAAGGAAGGGGGGGGGGGGGGGAATAGTCCAGGTGGTTTGGTTGTGGGATCATATTATTAAACAGCGATGGCCTTAGACAGACGTGATTTAGCTTATCATGAAAAGCCCGATGCCCTTAGAAAACCAATCTTGCATCTTTCACTTTATCAAGCCTGGCTAACACAGCGGAGGGAGAGGAGAATGGAGGGAAGGAGGGGACGGCGTCATCTTCATCAGGTTTCTTAAGGCAGATTACATCCTCTATCAGAAATGCATCCAATTTCTTTTAAAGTCAAAAGCGGGGAACATCTGTAAACTGTAATTAATTTTTCATAAAAGTTATTTAAAAAAAAAAAAAAAATAGCCGAAATCAGGGCATCAGGACCAGTAACAATCCATCATTTCCAATGGCGGCCTCATTGATCGCTTCTGTGTATGGCGGAGGGCAAGGGGAGAAGAATTATGACTCCAGTGTATTACGGCACTGACATTCACTTCATTTAAATGGTTTAAGTCTGGGCTGCCTTCCCCATATCACAAGCTGGAAGGTGAGAGGAGGGGGGCGGAAAAGTGATAGACTACAGCTTGTTTGAGCACAGACATCTTATATCAAAAGCTAGATTTTCTCCCCTGCCCCCCAACCGTTCATATAACTGGAAATTTGCAACAGCCCAGTTCATGACAAACATAAAACATTATTATTGTGTGCAGGACGGTCCAATCATACGGAGTGATAAAAGAAATTTATACCATACAACTGATTTCCTCCATTCAATTCAATATGAATAAAACCATAAAGAGAAGTCGGCTAAATACCCTTGAGCCGGGTGTGATAAATGCACGAAGTCACGTGGAGAAGGCGATAATTCAACCGATCCCTTTTCTCCGGCCGGATGCACCTTATGGTTATTCGTGTAAGTAGACAAAATGTTAGAATAATAGATACTTTGTAATAAAGGAACTAAATCCGCCATACTATGTATCACTGTTGATAACGGTTTTATAAAACTCCGATACCTGCACTTTCCTGTAATAAAGGAACTAAATCCGGCATACAATCTATAACCATATTATAAAGACTCCGATTGAAGCACTTACAGCACCCAAAAAATAAATTACGATATTTAGTCAGGACAACCCTGTGCATGTGTTCCCTAGTAAAGGAAATCTGACATGTGCAATAGGCACACAGGACTACGAGCAATTCTGGGTGCATATTGTGAATTCCTGCCTAACCGTCGCTGTATCTAGTAGCATAGATAGAGATCTTTAGAAAAAGCATTTCTAAATATAGTTTCTTATATGCCAATGAGGCCAGCATCTAGTCATAAAGGCGTCACTTTCCTTGGCTAGTAGGCCCACATAGCATGTTAACACATCCCTGTGGGCGTACTACCATGCTAATGAATGCGCAGCACATACCTCCCTCTTGATGGCAGCCGGCGGAGGATAAATGCCCTATGGGCATGATACGGAGTCCCTAGGACTTCCAATCATGTGTGGCGCCCCTGACCTGGTCAGGCACCACTGAGTACTGCACCCATGCTGGGGACAGTACAATACAGGTAATCCAGAAGGCTGACCGAGGTGTGACTACACAGGCGCATAGTGATCAGGTCTCACACATGTACCTTTGGGAGGACCCCTGGGGATCCCAGGAGGGGGCGAAGCCGGTGCAAAGCCTCCATCTCCACTCAAGGGGTGTGGTAGAGAGCCTGGTTGCTAGGTGACGTAGGCAAGAACAGGAGAGGAGGAACAGTGAGTCAGTTTAGTGTGCAGCTCAGGAAGAGCAGAAGCAGACCCTGGAGCTGTTGCAGTCTAACAGCGTCCGCGCAGTGACTACCGACGGGGGAGAACGGTCACCTGGTAGTGCTGCCTGAACCCCACACACAGCTAGAGAGAGCAGCGTAGTGGAAAGTACGGAGACTGTCAGGGAGTACCAGGCCCAAACGGGCGGCAGATCCCGGTGCGGGGATAGATCCACCTTTCCTTGCTAAACCTGCCGGTGTGGGGCCCTTAAAGCCCACGCCACAACACCCCAAAAGCCGCAGCCACGTAGCCACAGTTAGGGCCCATAGTTCACAGGAGGCAAGCAGCTGGAGTGATCTGGTCCAGGCGACAAGCAAACGGCAAACAAACGAGGGGAGCAGCTACTTCCCTGGGTGACCCCCATAGGGACTAAAAGTCGGGGTTACCACAAACCACAGAAGGGCTAAGGAAGGCGAGTCGGTAGCCACCCTCATCAGTCAGCCTGAAGGATACCTGGTTCCAGCCTGGTTCATCCCAGCTACGCCCGGGTTACTCACCCTGCCACCTTCTGTGAGTAAAACCCCTGAAAGACATTCTGCTTGTGTGGAGTTATTCTGCGCCTTGTGGTTCTACACACCTACACAGGGCCCTGGGGCTTGCCTCACTCTCAGGAGGCTATTACAACTGGCTGCACCCATCATCAGCCCCAGGCATCCCTTAATCTGCAGTGGCGGTCCCCACTGACCGCAATTCTGAGAGTGGCGTCACGACAATCCTAAAAGAAGATCTCCTACCTGTGACAAGACCCAGCTACGTGGAGTCCCTGAAGGTAATGCACCGACACAACACTTGTGGGGCTTCACATCTGGCGTCACGAACAGGATAAGGACTAGACCTGTTCAGACAGGTGACCATGTGCCTGGGCGGTCCGCTTGGAAAATTGGAAGCGCCGCCATATTGCCACCATGAAAAGCGCGCTGAAAAACAACAGCAGCCCGCGCTGGGAGAAGTTACCGCCCACGAAGAGGTGTGGCTACCCAGAGATCCCCTGCAGAGTCCTGACCTCGCAAGTGATGAGAGCGGAGGCGTTCAGAGACGTCGGGACGGAAGGGGAGCCAGAGGCCTGCTACTGGAAGAAGGAGGCGCAGAGGAAATGGCGTCTGGACGCAGAGACCCAGAGCCAGGCTCCGCTGCCTGGTGGTATCAGGAACTTGCCCAGTTCTGCGACCAACTGGAGGCCAGGGTCATACGACAGATCAGCGAGGAACGCACGGCGCTTCTGGAGATGGCTGCCGCGGTGCAGGCCTATGAGGAAAAAGCTGCGCGACGAGTGCCAGACCGAGCGGCGACGACTCAGACCCCGATGGTGCCACCGATGGGTGAGTCCAGTGTTGCCCCTGCCAGCGCGAGTGCCCCGATCCCTGCTGCCACGCCCGCGGTCCCTGAAGAGGCGCCCGGCGCGGCGACGCTGGACCAGGCCGCAGCAGCGATGCCCTGCCCGGCCCGCCAAGCCCAGGCCGCCGCAGCGATGCCTTGCCCGGCCCGCAAAGATCCGGCTGCCACCGCGACCCTCATCCATGCCGCGGGTGTGACGCTGACCCAGGCCGCCGCCTTGCTAGGCCCGGCCCGCCAAGACCCCACCGCAACAGCGACGCTCATCCACGCCGCAGGCGAGGTGCTGAACCAGGCCGCAGCCACGCCAGGTGCGGCCCGCCAAGCTCCGATCGCTGCAGCGACGCCCAGCCTGCACAGATCCCATCGTAGCTGCAACGCCAATTCAGGCCGCCGCAGCGATGCCCTGCCCGGCCCGCCAAGAACCGGCCACAGTAGCGATGCCCGCTAAGACTCCAGCTGCGACCCTGAGTGAGACTGCGACAGCAACGCTGATCCAGGCCGCCGCCATGTCAGGCGCGGCCCGCCAAGACCAGGCCGCCGCCATGTCAGGCGCGGCCCGCCAAGACCAGGCCGCCGCCATGTCAGGCGCGGCCCGCCAAGACCAGGCCGCCGCCATGTCAGGCGCGGCCCGCCAAGACCAGGCCGCCGCCATGTCAGGCGCGGCCCGCCAAGACAAGAATGTACCTCTGTTTACCCCGGCCTGCAAGGCCAGAGCAGACACCGCTCCCCAGTCTAAGGAAGTCCCTGCTAGGAAGTCCCTGATAGGAGAGGACCCCGAATACTGGAAGCTGAAGGCTGACCTAGAGGCCCAGTTCCCACAGGAGATGGTGGATCGGTATCTGCTCCCTCCGCACACCCCCAAGGCGACTTCTGCAGCAACCACGCCAAAGAGTCCCCCGCCCGGGCCTGCTGATGACCACCCATCCCCGGCGCTGCCACAACAGGAGTGCTCCGAAGAACTAAGGGGGAGAGGAGGCCAGGAAGCTGAGGAGCTGACCCCGGAGCCATCAGCAGTGGATCCATGCCCAGAGCCAGAGATGCTGCCGTATTCCCGCTGGGATGAAGAGAGCCCGACACCCTCTGCTGAAGAAGATCTGTCCAGGTACCTCACCTGGGAGCCTGCAAACAGTGAAGCCGCAACCCAGCAGAACCCCGCCCGTAGGACACGGCGCCGCAGCAGAACAAAGTTTTCCCCTGCACCGCAATCTCCGGATAGAAAAGATGAAGTAACAGCCAGAGACTTGGAAGAGAAACGGTCTTTAAGGAGAGCTAAATCCCAGGTCAGAGGCCCACTTTGTCGTGGAATTGTAGAGGAATCTGTGTAAAGCATGTTAAGTAAAGTAAGAAGTACAGCAGTTGAAAAGTTTGCAACGTTAATGTTCAAGAAATGTGCCCACATGAACTAGTGTGAGAAACCCATGAACCTTAAGGCTATGAACTGGCTATAGCCACAAACTCTCGCAGTGTACATAGTTACCCCAGAGGTACCACCACCAGAGCCAGCCTGTTTATGGGGCCTGGCTCGCCTGCAACCAGGGAGCACGCCTGTTTATGGGGCCTGGCTCTCCACCACAAAGAGGGTACCTGGTCAGCACCAACTGTGGAGGCCGCCTCTACATCCTGCCAGAAGAGGCTGAAGGCGCGGCTTCACCAGGCCAGGTATGCCCTGAAGACCACTAGACCATGAAAGCCGCCTCTACATCCTGCCAGAAGTGGCTGAAGGCGCGGCCAACGGGAGAGGAAGATTGGAGGAAAGGTCTGGGGAAGTGGATGGCCCAGACCTGGTTACCAAAAGAAACCGGTGACCTGCCTCCTGAAAGGGGTTTAGGGTGGGTTAACGGACTTGTGGGTGGAGGGTGGTGATGTATGGTACCTGGTGGTTTTAAAACGTTTTACCATGTTTTACTGTTTTATGCATTTTAAAATGTTGTCTTGCAGCCCGAGGACGTGCTGGTGATAACTAAGGGGGAATGTGGCGCCCCTGACCTGGTCAGGCACCACTGAGTACTGCACCCATGCTGGGGACAGTACAATACAGGTAATCCAGAAGGCTGACCGAGGTGTGACTACACAGGCGCATAGTGATCAGGTCTCACACATGTACCTTTGGGAGGACCCCTGGGGATCCCAGGAGGGGGCGAAGCCGGTGCAAAGCCTCCATCTCCACTCAAGGGGTGTGGTAGAGAGCCTGGTTGCTAGGTGACGTAGGCAAGAACAGGAGAGGAGGAACAGTGAGTCAGTTTAGTGTGCAGCTCAGGAAGAGCAGAAGCAGACCCTGGAGCTGTTGCAGTCTAACAGCGTCCGCGCAGTGACTACCGACGGGGGAGAACGGTCACCTGGTAGTGCTGCCTGAACCCCACACACAGCTAGAGAGAGCAGCGTAGTGGAAAGTACGGAGACTGTCAGGGAGTACCAGGCCCAAACGGGCGGCAGATCCCGGTGCGGGGATAGATCCACCTTTCCTTGCTAAACCTGCCGGTGTGGGGCCCTTAAAGCCCACGCCACAACACCCCAAAAGCCGCAGCCACGTAGCCACAGTTAGGGCCCATAGTTCACAGGAGGCAAGCAGCTGGAGTGATCTGGTCCAGGCGACAAGCAAACGGCAAACAAACGAGGGGAGCAGCTACTTCCCTGGGTGACCCCCATAGGGACTAAAAGTCGGGGTTACCACAAACCACAGAAGGGCTAAGGAAGGCGAGTCGGTAGCCACCCTCATCAGTCAGCCTGAAGGATACCTGGTTCCAGCCTGGTTCATCCCAGCTACGCCCGGGTTACTCACCCTGCCACCTTCTGTGAGTAAAACCCCTGAAAGACATTCTGCTTGTGTGGAGTTATTCTGCGCCTTGTGGTTCTACACACCTACACAGGGCCCTGGGGCTTGCCTCACTCTCAGGAGGCTATTACAACTGGCTGCACCCATCATCAGCCCCAGGCATCCCTTAATCTGCAGTGGCGGTCCCCACTGACCGCAATTCTGAGAGTGGCGTCACGACAATCCTAAAAGAAGATCTCCTACCTGTGACAAGACCCAGCTGCGTGGAGTCCCTGAAGGTAATGCACCGACACAACACTTGTGGGGCTTCACACATGCGTACTAAATGGATGCCAGATTTAAGCTTCCTGACTTCAGTGAGGTACAGTGCGCATGACCGGAAGTGCTGGGCACTCTAGATCATGCGCAGTGGGCATCCATCCGCCTCCAGTCGCCATCAAGAATTAGGCATGTGCGCATCCATTAGCATGTTAGTACTGCCACAGTAGCATGCTAACATGCTATGTGGGCCAACTAGCCAACGGAAGTGACGCCCTCATTAGAATATAAGAAACGATCTTTAGAAATACTTTTTTTTTTTTTTTTAAGATCTCTTTATCTACGCTAGTGTATACAGGGACAGTTAGGCAGGGATTAGCAATATGCACCCAGAACTGCTCGTGATTCTTGGTGCATATTGCACCGTGACCGGACAGCTTCACTTTAAGGCCTTGGACCTGCTATGCTGTATATAAAAGCCGGAAAGATCCTGAAAACATTGGCTCTTATCCTGCAAAACTAGGCATCACCATTTATGAAATATTTGTCCTTTGCTAAGAAAAAAAAAAAAAGGTGGTGGGACAAAATACAAGAGAAAGATGCATCTATCAGCAGGGGCGAGTGTTGCTGCGGCCAAGTTCACACATTCAATAAATGGTTAAAAATTATACATCAGCCAAAACTAGGAGAGGAACAATCAAAGGAAATGTACAATAGAAACACGGGCCCCACTTCTGTATTTATCACCCACTCCTGGTTTTGATTTACAAACACTAAATATGGACTAAGAGGTACTTCTCACATAGCGAGATCGCTGCTGAGTCACGGTTTTTGTGACGCAGCAGTGACCTCATTAGCGATCTCGCTGTGTATGACACTGAGCAGCGATCTGGCCCCTGCTGTGAGATCGCTGCTCGTTACACACAGTGCGGGTTCATTTTTTGGACGTTGCTCTCCCGCTGTGAAGCACACATCGCTGTGTTTGACAGCGAGAGAGCAACTATCTGAATGTGCAGGGAGCAGGAGCCGGCGTCTGGCAGCCTGCGGTAAGCTGTAACCAAGGTAAATATCGGGTAACCAAGCAAAGTGCTTTGCTTGGTTACCCGATATTTACCTTGGTTACTAGCATTTGCCGCTCTCCGGCTGCCAGTGCCGGCTCCCTGCACACGTAGCCAGAGTACACATCGGGTAAATAAGCAAAGCGGTTTGCTTATTAACCCGATGTGTACTCTGGCTAGGAGTGCAGGGAGCCAGCGCTAAGCGGTGTGCGCCGGTAACAAAGGTAAATATCTGGTAACCAAGCGCTTGGCTACCTGATATTTACCTTAGTTACCAAGCGCAGCATCGCTTCCACACGTCGCTGGGGGCTGGTCACTGGTTGCTGGTGAGATCTGCCTAATTGACAGCTCACCAGCGACCAAGTAGCGATGCACCAGCGATCCTGACCAGGTCATATCGCTGGTGGGATCGCTGGAGCGTCGCTAAAGTGTGACGTACCCTAAGAGCGATCGAGACCCCTTTAGAACCAATTATGTGCGTAGTACAGCTCACGTGTAACACAGTTGAGGTACAGCTACGCAGACCATCATGATAGCTATTTGCAAGTTACATTTTACTTTTTTTTTTAATTAAAATAAAAAGATGTCAACCATTATCCAGTATGTTGTAATATTTAATCTAATAATTAAAATTTAGTCTTTGCAACCCCAGTCTACAGTGTTCTGGACAGCCGTGATGGAGACCAATGGTGACGGAATAGAGATTAGTAAGAAAATATGGATTTATTTTTTTTGTCGATCTGCACAACACCTAGTGTGTAGGGGAACTTTAGAAGAATTACAGTTAGTTTCCGAAATTTATCAAATGTGGTGAAACAAAAAAGTGTCTGTTGCTTTATATTTTCAAAAAAACCCCTCTGCAACTATTCATTTTTTCTTTGCACCAGTTTACATAAAACTTGCCCAATATAGATTAACCTGCACAAATCGGCTCACAAATTTCACTGCGATACCTTCTCACTGATTTTCCCTACATGATTTGCTCAAACAAAACCAAACGTCCGTCTATTACTAGATCTCAAGTCTCAGTCCATTATAAAGGAAAAAGGAAACTGCGAAATATCAAGTGGATTTGTTTTTTGTTCATAATGATATAGAGAAAAAGGAAAGAAGGAAAGTAGTAAGGAAAAAGAAGGAGGCAAAGAAGGAGGGGAAAAAAGGTGGGGGGGTGGGAAGGAAGGTGGGAAGGAAGGTGGAAAGGAAGGTGGAAAGGAAGGTATAAAGGAAGGTGGAAAGGAAGGTATAAAGGAAGGTATAAAGGAAGGTATAAAGGAAGGTATAAAGGAAGGTATAAAGGAAGGTATAAAGGAAGGTATAAAGGAAGGTATAAAGGAAGGTATAAAGGAAGGTATAAAGGAAGGTATAAAGGAAGGTATAAAGGAAGGTGGAAAGGAAGGTGGAAAGGAAGGTATAAAGGAAGGCATAAAGGAAGGCATAAAGGAAGGCATAAAGGAAGGCATAAAGGAAGGCATGAGGGAAGGCGGGAGGGAAGGCGGGAGGGAAGGCGGGAGGGAAGGCGGGAGGGAAGGCGGGAGAGAAGGCGGGAGAGAAGGCGGGAGAGAAGGCGGGAGAGAAGGCGGGAGAGAAGGCGGGAGAGAAGGCGGGAGAGAAGGCGGGAGAGAAGGCGGGAGAGAAGGCGGGAGAGAAGGCGGGAGAGAAGGCGGGAGAGAAGGCGGGAGAGAAGGCGGGAGAGAAGGCGGGAGAGAAGGCGGGAGAGAAGGCGGGAGAGAAGGCGGGAGAGAAGGCGGGAGAGAAGGCGGGAGAGAAGGCGGGAGAGAAGGCGGGAGAGAAGGCGGGAGAGAAGGCGGGAGAGAAGGCGGGAGAGAAGGCGGGAGAGAAGGCGGGAGAGAAGGCGGGAGAGAAGGCGGGAGAGAAGGCGGGAGAGAAGGCGGGAGAGAAAGAGGGAGAGAAAGAGGGAGAGAAAGAGGGAGAGAAAGAGGGAGAGAAAGAGGGAGAGAAAGAGGGAGAGAAAGAGGGAGAGAAAGAGGGAGAGAAAGAGGGAGAGAAGGTGGGAGAGAAGGTGGGAGAGAAGGTGGGAGAGAAGGTGGGAGAGAAGGTGGGAGAGAAGGTGGGAGAGAAAGAGGGAGAGAAAGAGGGAGAGAAAGAGGGAGAGAAAGAGGGAGAGAAGGTGGGAGAGAAGGTGGGAGAGAAGGTGGGAGAGAAGGTGGGAGAGAAGGTGGGAGAGAAGGTGGGAGAGAAGGTGGGAGAGAAAGAGGGAGAGAAAGAGGGAGAGAAAGTGGGAGAGAAAGAGGGAGAGAAAGAGGGAGAGAAAGTGGGAGAGAAGGTGGGAGAGAAAGAGGGAGAGAAAGAGGGAGAGAAAGAGGGAGAGAAAGAGGGAGAGAAAGAGGGAGAGAAAGAGGGAGAGAAAGAGGGAGAGAAAGAGGGAGAGAAAGAGGGAGAGAAAGAGGGAGAGAAGGTGGGAGAGAAGGTGGGAGAGAAGGTGGGAGAGAAGGTGGGAGAGAAAGAGGGAGAGAAAGAGGGAGAGAAAGAGGGAGAGAAAGAGGGAGAGAAAGAGGGAGAGAAAGAGGGAGAGAAAGAGGGAGAGAAAGAGGGAGAGAAAGAGGGAGAGAAAGAGGGAGAGAAAGAGGGAGAGAAAGAGGGAGAGAAAGAGGGAGAGAAAGAGGGAGAGAAAGAGGGAAAGAAGGTGGGAGAGAAGGTGGGAGAGAAAGAGGGAGAGAAAGAGGGAGAGAAAGAGGGAGAGAAAGAGGGAGAGAAAGAGGGAGAGAAAGAGGGAGAGAAAGAGGGAGAGAAAGAGGGAGAGAAAGAGGGAAAGAAAGAGGGAGAGAAAGAGGGAAAGAAAGGAAAAAAGTAAAAAAGGAAAAAAAAAAAAATCGGGCGAAAAGGAAAAAAAAAAAAGGAAAAAGAAAAGAAAAACCCAAAACACAGCAACAAACCCCACACACAACTCCTTTACAGCATTGCGGGGCACAGAGCACTTGCTGCACTCGCTGATGTACAATGTGTGATGGGCTTACCATTCAGGAGGCGATTGATCTGATAGTTTATGAGTGTTTTAAAGAAACATAAATCACAAGGTGTAAAATAAAATGTATTGAAATCGTATTCAATGCAGATTGTAGACAACAGTAAATAACCTGCACATTTATACCTAGTGATGATTGATTACAGGTCTGTCATTTAATCTCACTTAAAACTATTCCTAGTCTCAGTCCATGTTCAACTCCGGATAAGTCTCTAATATAATATACATTCATGTATTCTCCAAGCAAAGAATTAAAACCAAGATTCTTCATGTGCAAAGATGTTCCTGTAATTATTTCAATGGCTCATAATTCTATTTGTGCATTACGCTGCTAGGGACATAATCATTTAATAAATGTCCTCAGCCTTAATGCTGGAAATATCGATAAACGGCCGTGAGTACTTTTATTTTCCATTTCATTATTCTGCTATTAGAAAGTGGGGGCAGATTCCAAAATTATCGCTTTTGACATCTCTGCACTAGCTATGAACCAAAATTGAATAATTAATTAATGCAAGCAAATCAAATGCTTGAGATCATGTAACGTGAATGGAGAGATGAAGGGGTTAACTCCCCGCTGCTGTAGCAATGGACCAAATAGGAGATTATGGACAGAGATCTATTTTCTCTACGTGTTTCGGGGACCATATGCTCCTTCAGGACAAAAAATAAAATCACAGAATCTACAAATGTTTTGTCCTGATGGAGACCGTCGCTGAAACGCGTAGATATTATAGATCACTGTCCATCTCCTGTTAGGTCCATTGCCATGGTAGTGGGATGTGTCAACCCCTTCATCTCTCCATCCACATCACACTATGGGGACTGCGGCAGCAGTTTTCTGATAACCTTCATAGTGGTTGTGACTATTTTATAACCCTTCTAGGTGAGCAACTCCGATTCTTATCAATCATATAAGGATAAGACCCTATATGCGCCTTTCTGTCCTTTCAGTAAGATTATCTTCTAAACACTTGAGATCAAGCAGTTTTCCTTCGGAAAAAGTTCCAAAACACCCCCCTCCCCCTCATAAAAAATTACCAATTTTTTATTTTTTAAGTGGAAAAAGTCAATGTAGTTTTCAAGTGAAATCCACATCAGAAATCATTGTTTGGCAACATCAATTCTAATGCAGTTTTTTATACATTTTTTTCCCCCATATTTTCTGAGCCTTTTGACTTTAACAACTTTGATGTGCATTTTTGAGGAATTGTCTTGAAAGAAGGGACAGGTCAGTTGTTTTCTAGCTGACAATGCTGAAAAAGAGGAGGAAGCATCAAGTTAACCTACTGAAATCCCAATGGCTACCGGACAACAGTGAGTTCTGCCAACAAAATTTAACTGCTGCTGACAATCACTGCCCTAGGCAGTAATGCTGCTGTAGTCAGTGATACATTGGAGGATACCATTGTTAAACTATACAAACTACAAGATACTATTGCATTAAATGCACAATTGAGAAATAGCAGGTGTTGACAGGTTTTTTGGGGGTCAGCGGCTCACTCTGCAGTTTGTGGCCACTGAACCAGCGGAATATGGACCTTCAATCAGTGGCTCACTCTGCAGTCTCTGGCTAGTGACCCAGTGGAATGAGGACCTTCAATCAGCAGCTCCCTCTGCAGTCTGCGGCTGGTGACCGAGCAGAATAAGGACCTTCAATCAGTGGCTCGCTCTGCAGTCTGTGGACACTGAACCAGCGGAATGAAGACCTTCAATCAGATGCTCACTCTGTAGTCTGTGGCCAGTAACACAGCGGAATGAGGACCTTCAATCAACGGCTCACTCTGCAGCTGGTGACCCAGCGGAATAAGGACCTTCAATCAGAGGCTCGCTCTGCAGTCTATAGCCGATAACCCAGCAGAATGAGGACCTTTAATCAGCGGCTCGCTCGGTGGTCTGCGGCCAGTAACCCAGTGGAATGTGGACCTTCAATCCTAAATTTTGTTCATGTTTTCTGGGCAGTAATGCATATTCAAGTTTCAATGTTCACCATCTTTCAGTTTTTTCCTCTCCCCTTGAGTGCAACTGTTCTTTTGGACCTTCAATCAACAGCATTCCGGGGCGGCCTGAATACATTGTCTAGGTATCAGCTGAGACATTACGTAGGACGAGGTAATCAGTGCTAGGTTTCGGCTGCCATGGATTACAGACATGGTCGCTGGACAAATCTTTTTGCTCCATTCTGGTTTTCAGAATGTGGCAGTAAACAGTTTTCCTGTGCACGGTCAGTAAGCAGCATTCTTAAAATAAAGTGTTTGCAACATTCTAAGATAGTGTTTCAAATCAATGGTGACTAAATGTAGCGCAAGGACTAGTGTTGAGCGGACCCGAACTGTAAAAGTCCGGATCCGCGCGGTTTCAGGGTCCGATCTGGACCCGGGAATCCGGCTGCACGATCCGGGTTTGGGATTCTCTCTCTCTCCATTGACTTACATGGGTCCGGATTCCGGATCGGATCCGGACTTCTTTAACAACCCGCCACGGATCCGCCGGACCCGGATTATGAGCAATCCGCTCAACTTTAGCAAGGACGTCTCGACTATACAACTCACAGAAGGGATCCGGAGCATGGACTCTCTCTCTAGACGTTCGTACATTTTAATAAAACACATGGGATGACTGTTTTCAGACTTATTTTGCATTTTTTTTTGTTTATTTATTAAGGATACAACTTTCAAGTAGTTACGCCAAACACAGACAAATTACGGCCACACTTTGTTTTAACGTCTCAGGATTAACGGCTGCGTCAAAAATAGGACAAGTGCTAAAATCATAGCAAAACAAATGTGTAATTTCTTCCTCGTTTAGCCATTTTGGAGGCTGGGGCATAAGAAAGTCATTAATGTTATGTTCGGTTATCGATGCTCGGAGCCTTTCAGGGGATAAATAATGTTTTTTCTATACTCTTCAATGTGGCCAGTTAAATGAGACATTATTTCTGTGCAGTTAGCACGGTGATCAATAGACTGTTGGACGGTATAAGTGAAGGTTACATTTCAATATTTTGCTCTAATGAGTATATAAATTACCAAAAGTGTATCGGCTATGGGCATAAAGCTAAAATAAACATCACACATTCTAATGAACAAATGATAAGCTGCAATATCCAATAATTCTGTAACTTTAGAAAAGGAGATTTGTGTTGGGAGCGTCTCCTGCCGGTGTTCGCTCTGTTCATATACGGTTTATAGAGGAAAGTAATGGGAGATTTTACGACATCCCATTATAAATCCAAAGGTGCTACAGGGAACATCCACATTAGGGAACATTTTATCATTGTTATCACTTATACGCCTGTATTTGGGGCAAAAAATATATTTTACAAATGGGTTTTATTAAAACTTTTAGACTATTTGCCTTTTAGATCCTCTGTGCCGCGCCATTTCCAGCTGCAGAATAAATTAGAATGAGCTCAGTGACAGATTCGCAGTTTATCGGTCCAACAAGAGAATCTGTGAATTTTTAATTTTTCTAAATTGGTCTATAAAGTTACATTTTTAAGGACACAAAACTTATCAAAGCCAAACGGTGCAACGTTTTTGATTGCAAAAATTATTTGAGCCCCAAATATATGTACTTGTAAAATTGTCCTCAAAAGTGGCCAAGCCCTTTGTCATGATCTGTGCCAGGCTCAGGCACCGCTGAGCCATTGCATGTATCTCGCCCCTGGGTTACAGGTCATTGGAGGGGCTTATTCCAATCTGCCTCATTTCGATAGACAAGCAGCTATATCTTTGTGCTGCTGTTACTGGAACACCACCAGTAATAGTTCCTGCTCTGCAGCACGGGAGTCTGACTCCCATGAGTGTTCCCTGATCTGGTCCACCTCCCAACTACCGTCCTGACCAGAGCCTTCCCTGTACAGTCTTTCTGACCTGCGCCTCCTGACTTCCCATTCCGGTCACGTGTCTCTCCTGTTCCTGCATCTCCCTGTACCATCCGTCTGCTCAGCTCCTCCTGACTTCCCGGTTCTGTCCCGTGACTCTCCCATCCCTGCTTGTAGCTCTGATCACACAGCCTCTGACCCTGCTTTGTTTTACCTGACTTCAGCTCCGCTTCTCCCTTCTGACATTGGCGTTACTTCCTGGTTCCCGACCTCTGGCTAGCACCTATGATTTGCTTCTCCCCTGGTACTGACTCTCCCTGCTGACTATGCTATTGTTTTTGCGCCCTTTAGTGGGTATTCTGCTAACTGTATCTAGAAACAGCTTCTCCAGTGTTTCTCAGTGCCCCCACTAGTACAGCGTGACACCCTTTAAGGCCTCCGACACACTCACGTGAAAATCACGCATGTGCCGAGAGACACGTATTTCCCCTGCGTGTTGCGTGCAGATAAGTACGTGTCTCTGGTTAGTGCGGGCCACGTGTGTTCTACGCATGCTATTCGTGATAACATACGGAGAACAGGTTATTTACATACTCACGTGGTCCGCGCTGCTGTCCGTGGTGCTGATCTTCGGTCTCCAGTCCTGCCATCTCCCCGCTGCTGCTGATTCCGGCCGCAGTGAAGTGAATATTAAATGAGAATAATGAGCGGCGGTCTGCAGAAAGTGACAGCAGCGGCAGAGACAGGAGGGCTGGAGAAGGCGAGTTAAGGTTGTTTTTTTTCCTCGGACACGTGTGTTTTCTCCGGCGCGTGTCACACGGGACCGCATCCACACTACACCAGTGTGGTACGGGTGCGGGCCGTGTGACACCCGTGCTGCCGGAGAAAACACTGACATGTCAGCGTGCAGAAAAACGCACACGTTCCGTGTGGTTTTATGTGTGTGTGCCTGCTACAATAGGGTAGCATTGCTGAACGTGTCTCCGTGCCGCCGGTACGTGCAAAAAATGGCAAACAGGTACCGGCGGCACAGATGTGTGTCGCAGGCCTAAAATGGAGATGGTCCACACATTGCAGTTTTAACAGCTTTCACTCCTCTACAAGATTTTGGAGTGTGTCTTTGGTCTAGTTCATCTAAAGAGTGTGAGTGGGGTTGTGGTCTACATCAACCTACCTAATCCATGCCTTTATGGGCATTGATTAGTTCACTGGGTCACCATCATGTTAGAACAGAAAAAGGTCTTCAGAAACCATTCCCATAGATTCTGAACCTATTTCCAATGAAACTCACAATCTAATTACATTTTCTTAAACAGAAAAGCTCCGATTCACATGTGTAGGCGTAACCCAAGAGGGTCCTCATAAGAAACCCACCCAAACAGGAACTCCAAGCAGATAATGCCCTTGGTCAGGCTTGGATTGAATCCAGAATCCCAACACTGTTAATCAAGTTTCCACACTACCGGTTCCGGAGACAATCATGGCTTTTAGCTTAACGAAATCTAGTGGAACTGGTGAAGTGGCCTTGTATAATGTCTTGACTGCATAAATGGATAAAACCAAATAAAAACACCTATTCGACCTACTAAGCAATAATCTGACATTTGGAGGAAAGTTTTTTTTCCCAATGGAGAAAGAAACTTGGATGAAACCGGACGAACATCATCATAGTAAATGGGGTGGAGGTAGCTTCGGTCATGCGATAGATCTAGAAGACCAATGTGTCTTCCATTATGAACCAATGTGAATGGAGCGCAAGATCTCCAGTATTGTGAAAAATGGCTGACAATGTAATGTGTAATGTACAGTTTGGCCAACTATTGCACTAGGTTTTGGATGAATGCAGAATTAAGGTGAAATGCACCTATAGGCTCCTATTTACAATAAAGAGGCCATATGAGGGTCCTATTGGTCTCCATTGGCTGTGCTCCTGCTTTGGTTTTAAAGGAATAGCGTAGAAGCCTGTGCCAATCCTTACTGGGAAAGCTACTATAAGGCTATGTGCGCACGTTGCGTACTAGCCCAGCACCGTAAAAGGTGCGCTTCAGAGCGCAGCTGAAAAGCTCCGTTCTGAAGCGCATGGTGCCGGCGAGAACGTGCGCTCTGCCTGCAGCTCCTGCCGTAGACAGAGCAGGAGCTGCCGGCAAAGCGCACGGAAGAAATGACATGTCACTTCATTTTGCGCAGCGCTTCGGCAGTAGCCGAATCGCTGCGCTCTAAAACGCCACGTGCGCACGGCCCCTGCACAATCTCCATAGACTGTGCAGGGGACGCAGGACGCATGCAGTTACACTGCGCTACAAAGCGCAGCGTAACTGCATGAATTTACGCAACGTGCGCACATAGCCTGAGTGTACACTGAGAAATGTACCGTATTTTCCAGATTGTAAGACGCACTTTTTACTCCCAAAACTGAGGGTAAAATGGGGGCTGCATCTTAAAATGTGGATATGGCTTATCAGGGCGGCAGTGGTGGAGTAAGGTCATAGGAGGCAGGGTCGGCAATACTAAGGGTGTCAATACAATGTCGCAGCAACGGCAGCTGCATTGAGCTGACTGCGGGCTCTATTGAATCCCCCATAGTTGACGTGAAGAACTTTAAGAAAATAGCTGCAGAGGTGGTGCGTGCGCAGACTGAAGCGATGGACCTAAAAAAAACGGCTGTGGAGACCTGTCTGCGCACGCGCCGCCTCTGTGCCCATTTTCTTGAAGTCCATTGAGTCAACTGCGGGAAATTCAATGGTGTTCGTAGTCATATCAGGCGCCCACCGCCGCAGCCACACCCTATCCTGTGACCCTCCTGAGTCCTCCACTGCAGTGACACCCCCGCAATACGGTGGGCAAATCAATGGCACCCACCACTGCGACACCCCCGAGGCCGCAGTATCGCTGATTCTCCTGAGACGCTACACCCCCTCCCCTGAGCCCGGAACAACGCTGACCGTGCCTCCTGTGACCTTCCTCCACGCCGCTCCCCCCTGGTAAGCAACAGGATTAAGACACACTAGGATTATAAGACGGGCCATCATTTTAACATTACAAATTATTTTTTTCCTATTTTCCTCCTCTAAATTTGGGGTGCGTCTTATAAACCAAAAAATACGGTACTTTAGCTTCTGGACTAAAGATGATACTTTACGCCGATACGGCACCATCTGTTGTATGAATGCAAACGCTGCAAAAGAAGTGTGAAAAAAGGTTTATATTTGGTGAGGAGATCGTTGAAGACGAAACTGACTAGGTGGAGTTTACATTTAAGCATCTCATGGATGACAGTGTGCAGTAATTTTCCGTACAAGCACGGACCTTGTTCCGACGCCGAAAGGGTTACTGCGATGCCAATAACACGCGGCAGAATTGTTTCCAAACGTCAATAAAGTCATTATCTGGAATAAGCAAACAGTATCCAGATATATATACTGCATCCAGTCATCTAACTCTTATTTATGATTCAATTAGAATCCTTTAGGCCAACGCATTAGGAGGTTCTTTAAAGTGTATTTCATTAAGTCTCCAGCAATTAATGTCAGATTTTGGGCAAGCCTTTCTCGGCAGCGCTTATCTGTGGCATACCAAACAATGATCTAGTGTTGCTTGGATGGAGCTGGAGACGTTCTCAAAAGATTTTTGTACAGAAGATTAAGTGAGCCGTCATTCAGATATGTCATGTACGGGGATAGTAAAGAGACAACTAAATAAGAAGAATAAATAGAAAGTGGCTCATCCACCGATAAGTGTTGGCTGATCGCAACGAACGGAGGAGCATCTAGTGTTCCTCAGGACTCGCTCTACAGAAGGGGTAAAGGAGGATTAACTCGTTCGCTTGCGCTGTCCCCAATCATTTTCTTCTGAAGTGATACGGGCTGCATCTTTCTACGAGAGCCTATGCAGAGTGCCTACGGGAAGTTGGGAAGAACAGCAGTTGGTTGAACAAACCAACTTTGGTAAACTGATATCTTATAATATCGGTCACTCATAAGAAACTGTTGCTTGCATGGACAGTTTTAAGTACTTGCAGTAATTAAGACTGGACACCTATAATACCAGCAATTATAAAATAAATAAAATCTCCAAAATGTCCTATTTTGTCTCAATACAGTAAAACTGAAAAATATACAATAATCTGTCTAAGATCAGTCATACTGCAGCCACCTCCTCACTGACCTGTTTGCGGTTGCAGCAGAAACCTCCCCCCTCTACCTCATGTGCAGTGGAAAAACTTGACAAAACGGTTAACGGTGGAGCAGTCAATCAGCGGCCCGCACCCCATCCTGTGCGGCCCCCACCGCCCATCCTGTGCGGCCCCCACACCCCATCCTGTGCGGCCCCCACACCCCATCCTGTGCGGCCCCCACACCCCATCCTGTGCGGCCCCCACACCCCATCCTGTGCGGCCCCCACACCCCATCCTGTGCGGCCCCCACACCCCATGCTGTGCGGCCCCCACACCCCATGCTGTGCAGCCCCGTACCCCATCCTGTGCGGCCCCACACCCCATCCTGTGCGGCCCCCACACCCCATCCTGTGCGGCCCCCACACCTCATCCTGTGCGGCCCCCACACCCCATCCTGTGCGGCCCCCACACCCCATCCTGTGCGGCCCCCACACCCCATGCTGTGCAGCCCCCACACCCCATGCTGTGCAGCCCCCACACCCCATCCTGTGCGGCCCCCACACCCCATGCTGTGCAGCCCCCACACCCCATGCTGTGCAGCCCCGCACCCCATCCTGTGCAGCCCGCACCCCATCCTGTGCAGCCCGCACCCCATCCTGTGCAGCCCCGTACCCCATCCTGTGCAGCCCGCACCCCATCCTATGCGGCCCCGCACCCCATCCTGTGCGGCCCCGCACCCCATCCTGTGCGGCCCCGCACCCCATCCTGTGCAGCCCGCAAGGACACCATGAAAATGCTGGCAGGAAAAACATCATCTCTGCAAGACACAGGCAGATCTCATGTGTTATCCTTTTCATGCACTTATTCAAAACCATGATTGTTGCCCCACGTGCAATGGAAAAACTTGACCAAAAAAAAAAAACGGTTAACGGCGGAGTGGTCAATCAGCCACAGAAACAGATCAGCAGATTACCCCTGCGCTCACCACAGGATTACTACAAGACTGATTGTTTGCAGCATTTTCAACATGAAACCATGAGAACAACTAGATTTCTATTTAATGTAAACATTGATTTCTAGGTTTACAATTCCTTTAAGATCCTATTTGGTCAATCGATGATCACAAATGTGCAGATTACATTACAAGAAAGCTCTGAGAACCGTACAAGACATGCAACCTGTGTAAATCAAACAAGGACGAATTATGCAGAAATAAAGAAACTGCGTGAGTTATGTATAAATATAAAACTGCAATTATACAATGTATTTCTATTAAAAAGTACATATATTGTAAATACAGTACAAAGGGAACCTGTCACGTTGTACACAGTGATCTGAGGACCGCACGGTCTATAGAAGCGGAGCAGAATGGGTTTATTGGAGACGATTCGGTATAACTTGTACTTTATTAACATGGGTATGAGTCCAGTGGGCGGTCCCTATTTAGTGATTGACAGTCTTTCCTGTATGACTATGCCTACAGAGATAGTTGTCAGTTGACAAACAGTAGGAGTAAGGCTATGTGCACAATTAGCATTTTTTTCTGCACAAAAAATTTTTTTTGGCAGGAAAAAAGCGAGTTTTTAAGCTTTTCATGCTTTTTTATTTATTCGGATTGGGAAAACGCAGGAAAAAAAAAAAGCAGAAATATGCTGCTTTTTTCTGAAACAAAATCTGCAAGGAAAAAAAAAAAAAAAGCAACGTGTGCACAGCACGTCAGGATTCTGATACTTTGCTGGGATGCTTTTTTTTCCTTTGCATGAAAAAAGCAACTTGTGCACAGAGCCTAAAAGTCCAGTGGGCAGTCCAACTCAATAATTGACAGCTACATCTCTAGGCACAGTTATACAGGGAAGACTGTCAATCACTGACGAGGCCCGCCCACTGGACTCATACAAACAGCAGGGATATCAGTGAATAAAATACAAGTTTTATGGAAACTTTGCCAAAAAAAAAATGTCTAATCAGTCTGATCGGGTCCTCCTGGCCTATAACATCCAGCCTGCAGACATAATTTCCAACCTGACAGCTTCTTTTTAAAGTAAAATATGAATAAGATGCACTGTGGTTACAACGAAGTCTTATGCATGAAATATCTGCGTTAAGTATGTTGGTGAATATAACTTGCGAAGTTTCATTTCAAAATGACGATGAGAAGATAAAATTTAACTAATAAAGATCAAAGTTTAAAAACTTTCCAAAACTTCGGACATTTCTCATGCAAGACTCCGTATAAAAAGTCAGAAAAATTGCAGCATGCTGCCACCATGTGGACAAATGGAGGAAAATCGTATGCTAAGAAGTTTCTGAAATTAATGTTTATGGATCCTAAACGGCAGCTCCCTTTAGCATCTTCTACTTTTTAGCTTTTCAGCTCATGTTTTGCATTATGGCATTCTTAAAACAAGTACGGTAATTAGAGACCAGAAAATGAAAGCAACCAGAAGAATCCAGGTAACAGAAATTAGAATACTTGTAAGTTCATAGGGCTGCAGGTTTTTTTTCTAATAAAATACAATATATTCTGTTGTGATTTTTCATTAAGTTAACTAGATAAACAAAAACCCAAAAGGGAGGAATGGAAGTAACACATTAGAGCTGCTGTAAGAATCAGGAACATGGCTCTCAACCATAAGTAAAGTGCCGTGATACCCGATTGCACTGTTTGAAACATGATTTCATTATAATATATAAGTTCCCTCTAAATTGATTCCTAAAGAACCCGATTTTGCATGTTTATAGAAAAACTATTACATTACAATTTCACCCCCTGCAAAAGGCAACATCGAAACACACGTTGGGGTGGGCGTCACTGTCACAGACCTGTTGCCACTTGTGCAGAGGTAATAGGTAATAGTTCTTTTTGCCCTCCATACTGTCACTGTGCCATATTACATTTTATAACATATATATATATATATATATCTATATCTATCTATATATAGATATATCTATATATCTATATATTATATATACTTTTTTTTTCAGCTTTTTGATAATACACACTTTTTATTCCCCTTGCCAGGCATTTTTCAAACCCTGAACTGAAAGACACCCCAAAACACTAAACATATGAACAATGGAGTGGTTTTACAACAGAAAAACAGGAAGAGTCTATTAAGCAATTGATTTTTATTTTTTGTATTAAAAAGGAAAAGAAAATAGATTTGTTATAAACAAAAAAAAACAAGTTCCTAAAAAGAAAAAAACTCTTTGGGCGCATACACTTTGGGTAATTTACTTATTTATTTTAAATCTCTTTTCTTTTTTGCCCTCTAATATTCATTGAAAATGTTTTGTGTCAAATTCTTAAAAATTGGCGCACATGGTTCATGAATTTTACACAAAATCAAAAATGCTGATTAATTTTTGGTATACAACTTTAAAAAAACAAAACCCAAACAAAAAAACACCAACTAAAAACACAAAAAACAAAGCAAAAAATAAAAAAAAACCAACAAAAAAAAACAAAAACGAAAGAACAAAAAAAAAAAAAAAGAAAAAAATAAAACACTAAAGCAGAAAAGTCAAATGTCATCCCTCAAAATACGGTGTAAAAAAATCTGAAGTACATAACATCACTCCTGGAACACTGGAAGGACCAGTATACATTTGCGCAACTTTTTTTCCGACTTTTTAAAAAGTCGCAAATGGTCATCAGCTGAAAATATCAGAAAAAAAATCCCCAAGCATAGCTGAAATAAACAAACAGGTGATTTCATGAAATTTATTTTAAAAAAAAAGACAAATGAAAAAAATGGATAAGGAGCAAATGAAAAAAGGGGGTGAACAAAAATGAGAAAACAAACAAATGCATATACCATACAAACAGAAGCATCAATACTATAGACTAGTAGTACAAGGTATAGGAGCGCAGCAATAATCACAAGAAAACTCTGAATTCTGGTCACACAGCACCCCCTCTTGGTGAATAAGGAAAAACAAAAATAACTAGATTTATTTCTCTTTCCACAATTTTTATTGTAATTTTGGATAAATGTTGAGAAAAAAAAATATAAGGTTCATTGTAAAATCAAACAACAATGGTCTCCTAATATCAGCGCTGGCTCAGGTTCTGGGAAGACGCCGGCATTTTGTGAAGCCAATTATCATCCGCGGTGAGATGAAGGCCTCAAATAAATCAGGTACAATTTCCTTTTTCAATTAATGGCCAATTAACACAACCAGACTCCACTAAAAATATTACAGGGATCCCATTAATCTACTAAAAATTAACTTCACCTTTCTGTTAGTAAAACAGGCATAATTCCTGCGGGAAAAGGGAGGATTGTGACACGTTATTAAGGGAAAAAGGTTTCATTTTTATTAACCTCATTTTCCAAGTCACTTGAAGAAGGAAGGAAAAATTAGCTGTTAATTAAGAAGAAATAATGATGATCCCAATATCTGGAGGAAGATACAATATAAGCGCAAATGCAAAAAAAGCAAATAAACTATAGATGAGGAAATGCAGAAACCTAGATGTATATCAAAGGCACAGTATGTCTGGTGGGGGTCCCTATCCCACCTGAACCCTTTAGGCTGTGTGTCCACGGGAGAATGTAGCTGCGGATTTTTCTGCATCAAAATCCGCAGCTTTGTTGCAGATTTTTCCGGATCAAAATCCGCACGAAATCCGCTGCGGAAAAATCCACAGCATGGGCACAGCATTTCCAAAATGCCATAGAAATGGCTGGGAAGTACCTGTGCTGCAGATTTTCGAGAAATCCGCGGCTTTTCCGCGAGAAATCCGCGCATTTTCCGCAGCGTGGACACATAGCCTTAATGGCCAGGAATATGCTGGAAGTCTATGGCCGGATATATTCCTGTACAAGGATTGCAATACACAGACTTGGTGCAGATCTTTCGACCCAAAAATAAAGCATCACATGAGACCTTGAAATAGGTCTATCTGAGCCCGGTCAATGGGAGCTATAAAGATCGTGGGCAGCAACCAGGCATATCCGGTCACTCATAAAATGCAAAATGCAGCCAAACATTCTTACCATTGCCACAGCAGTCATACACTAAATTTAAAATTAATTAATCAAGTGGAGAAAGTGATTTTTGGATGGTATTCACACACATGAGGGTTTCATTTTGCGATTGCATGCATAGATTTTTTTTATAATTTTATTTATTTTTTTTTTACTTAAAAAGCTATTCCCATCTTTAAGATCCTCTCCTAATTGTAGTAGGTGTAATATTAGCCAATACACCCAATTAGAAATGTAGTATAGTTCTCCTGATTATCTAGGTCTCTTACCTCATGTGCAGGGCATTGCAGCTTAGGGATCTATGATTATGACTACTCATATAGTGACAGTTAGTTGCTAGTTGTCATAACCATTGATACCTAAGCTGCAATGTCTTGCACATGGGGTAAGAGACATAGAAATGGAGTATAGTTCTCCTGATTAGTAATATATCTTACCTCATGTACAGGGCATTGCAGCTTAGGTATCCATGGATATGACCACTAGCAACTAACACTATGAGCAGTCTTAACCATGGATACCCAAGCTGCAATGCCCTGCATATGAGGTAAGAGATATAGCTAATCAGGAAAACTATACATTTCTAATTAGAGGTATTTGATATTATTACTACACCTACTACATATTGGGAAAGGGTCTTGGAGATGGGAATACCCCTTTAAGCTCTGCTAACTGCAGTTGGATTTGCACAGAGTTACCATACTTCATGTACATGTTTACATATGGACGTATAAACGAGGATTTAACTAGGGGAATTGATCTAAGAATTATTACAAATTTTCTCCTCCACTGCCATTGTTGGACTTTATTGAATCCTCTATCACTTATTAAAAAAAACGTTTTGTTTTTGTTTTTTTTATAAAAGAAACCTTTTGAAAATATTTATGGGATCTAAAGGGGTAAGTTTTCTTCCTTGTAGAGCAGGGGTGGGGAACCTCCGGCCCGCGATGCCCTTTTATGCGGCCCCCGGGCAGATTCCCGGGGGCGGCAGTGCTTGAGCCACCACCGCCATCTTGTGGGCCACCGGCCCTTTAAATCCGCACAGGTGCTGCTGTGCTTACCAATGCGTTCTCCCGCTGGCCAGTGCCAGCGAGAGAGGACTTACTTTGTGGGCGAGTTTAGTGCTCTGCGTTGCCCGCCCTCTGCCCTCGGAGCTGCATGCCCACCCCCGGCCCTCGGAGCTGCGTGCCCACCCCCCGGAGCTGCGTGCCGGCCCCCCGGCCCTTGGAGCTGCATGTCTGGTGCCTGCTCTCCGGTGCTGTGTGTACAGCGCCAGCCCTCCGCTGCTGTGTGCCCTGTCCAGTGCTTTGTGTGGCCCCTCCCCTCAGTGCTGTGTGCCCCCCAATGCTGTGTATCACCCCAGGTTTGTGTGTCCCTCCTCCCCCCCACTGATGTCAGGGCTCCGCAAGTGATATCTGTGCCCCGCCCAGTGGTGCCTGCACCCCAGCCCCTCTTGTGATGTGCATGTCCTCAGCGTCTCAGCGTCTCCTGTGACTTATACATCACAAGAGGGGCTGGGGGCACATACATCACAAGAGGGGCTGGGGGCACATACATCACAAGAGGGGCTGGGGGCACATACATCACAAGAGGGGCTGGGGGCGCATACATCACAAGAGGGGCTGGGGGCACATACATCACAAGAGGGGCTGGGGGCACATACATCACAAGAGGGGCTGGGGGCGCATACATCACAAGAGGGGCTGGGGCATATACATGTCCCCAGCCCCTTGTGTGTTGTATGTGCCTCCAGTGTCTCCTGTGATGTATATGATTTACCAATCTTATCACAAAGAGTTGACTGTGCTCCAGACTCAGACAAAAATGAAAAAGCAGCTGTGAGAAGAAACATGATTAGTATCACCAAACATCACAGCTGCACCAAAGAGAAGGAGCTCTGGCCGCCACAGTAAGGGTAAGTTAATTGTTTGACCAAATATAGCAGGGTCATTTTCACATTGATAATTTTCTGCTGCCCCCGAAGGTTGGTAGAAATTTCCAAATGGCCCCCGGCTGAAAAAAAGGTTCCCCACCCCTGTTGTAGAGAGTGACATTTCTATCATGAGTGGGTGAGGAGGCTTATGAGCCATGCAATACTCCTCTGGGAAATTGAATATAGAAACTGCCTCTTCAGAGAGGAAGAGGACTTGAGTGCCATCTATTGAAAGTAGCAATCCTCAATGTCCGTATCGACCCTTAATGAGTCTTGACTTTTAGGACTGCTATTGCCAATAGGTGGCACCAGAGTGCCAAAAAAATAACTATAAAACATTAAAGGGGTGATCCACTACAAAGCATAGTTGCCACATCGGTGTAAAGCTGTGACAGAAGGCTTTTTCCAAATACCTCCTGTTGTCCATTGTCCCTGTGAGTGGCGCTATTGCTGTCCAGTCATACCTACCACATGACCTGGGTTGCAGTGACATCTGATGTCCACTGATATGTCAATTTCCAAAATTGGAAGTTGACCCAGGAATCACTGAGGCGGGACCCAGTTTTCCGGAGTAACTGGGCTGTGGGCAGTTTTACCACACGTCACAACCCATCATCTCTTGTGCTCTCTTAGTCACCTCAGAACACCGCAAGCACGAGCGATGATGGACTGTGACGTGCGGTGAAACTCCCCCCACAGCCCAGTCACTGAGGAAAACTGGGTCCTACCTCGGTGATGCCGGGTCACCTTCCAATTCCGGAACTTGATATCGCATCACCGGACATCAGAGGACACTGCAGCCCGGGTCACATGATGGTGATGAGCGGACAGCGATAGCACTGCTCACAGACACAATAGACAATAGAAGGTATTTGGAAAAGGCCTTGTCTCACAGCTTTACATCGATGTGGCCACTACACATTGTAGTGGACCATCTCCTTAAAAAAGATATTTTGCAGAGGAAACCACCTTCAGAAAGGGAAGGTGACTGGGAGCAGCATAATATAGAGCAAGAAAGCCTGATTACAGGGATGTATCACTTACTGGGCTTCTTGGTGAAGTTTGAAGTTTTCATAGAATCCTGGTTTGTCTGATGTAGAAGAGCCAAGACTCCAGAGTTTTGCATAACCCTGCCCATACCACTGATTGGCAGCTTCCTGTGTACACTGAGAATGGTCAGCAAGATGACAATGGGGGAGGTGTTACACAAATTGTCTGGACTGCTCTGTTTGTGAAACCTAATGGTCAAGCAGTGATAATCTCCTGCTGATAAAACACTGATTGTATTGACACTACAGCACATAGCCTAATAAGTGACACATCCCTGTAATCAGGTTCTTGTGCCCTATATTATCCACTACTTTTCTTCTTCTGGATTGATATTTCATTCTGAACTCATGGGTAAAATCTGTAAGCTCTGTATGCAGTGGAGAAAGATCTTCCCAATACTGAGATAGGAGATGACACTCTTTGCTCAGAAAGTTGTATGGAAAAGGAAAAAGCAGACATTGTGCTGCAAGTTCTCCTGAAACGGCAGTTTTTCATAGAATTTTATGAGCACCAACTGTCAACTATTGCATTAATATGAACATGTGTATTCACTGCACACAGATTTTAGCTAGGAATTGAAAAATTGAGAATATAAGATCTGCACAGGACGAGAAAGAACCAGATTTGCCTGATAAAGAATATGAAACTTTGTAAAGTATCTCAAGTGAACTAACAATTAGTGATGGGCGGACCCAGACTGAAGAAGTCCGGATCCGAGTGTTTTCAAAAGTATCTGGGTGCCGGACCCGGGCTCAAGGTTCTCCGGCTAATGATCGGGGTCCAGCAACTCGGGAAATAAAAAAAAAAAGAAATTAAAATAAAGCAATCGCGTTATATTTACCAAGTCTCTGGTGCAGCTGCAACTGCTTTTGGGATGCTCATTTACCTTCATGCATATTCACTGCTTCCCCCGCCCACCAGCAGTCCTGGCGTCTGATTGGTTGCAGTCAGACAGCGCCACCAGTCTGTGTGACAGCGTGTCTAGCTGCTTGCATTCACATACCTTGTCTGCAGGTCACTATAGATTGGAGTAAAAATAAATAAAAATTGCTGTAGGTCTCCCCCGTTTGATACCCAGCACGGAGACTTGGTAAGTGTACCACACTCCAATCCCCTATACCTTCTTCCACCATTTTTAAAGTGCCAGATACTGGTCCCCATGCACATGTGGACCGGCGTCTGGCTAGATATTCGGGATTATTTCTAGGCCGGAGCCGGTTTTTTCAAATATGGTTAATCCCGTTGATTCCAGATATCTGAGAGTTCACCCCTCACTACTAATACATAGTTACATAGGTTTAAAATAAGACCTCAGTCCATCTAGTTCACCCTTCCTCCACCAATTTTGTCATTAAGTAATTTACAACAGACAATATTGTGTGCACTGAGGAAATCATCCAGCCCTTTTTTTTTAAAAGCTGTTATAGTATCTGCCATCACTGCCTCTTGTGGTCGGTATTCCACAGTCTGACTGCTCTAACTGTAAAGAACCCTTTCCTATTTAGGTGTCGGAATCGCTTTTCTTCCACTCGCAGTGAGTGCCCCCTGGTCCTTAGTATTGTCTTTGGAAGAAATAAGTCATGTGCCAGCCCTTTATATTGACCACACATATATTTATACATATAAATGAGATCTCCTCTGAGACGTCTTTTTTCTAAGCTAAACATATCTAACTTTTTCAACCTCTCATCATACGGGCGCCTCCATTCCTTGTAGTAGTCTAGTTGCCGCCTTTGAACTGACTAACTTCTGAATGTCCTTTTTAAAATGTGGAGCCCAAAACTGTATCCCATATTCCAGATGTGGCCTTACAAGTGATTTATAGAGGGGTAATATATACATTGGGATCACGGGATATAATCTCTCCTTTTCTTATACACACTAAAATGTTGTTTGCTTTAGCAGCTGCTGCCTGACATTGAGTGCTGCTGCTCAGCTTATTTGTAATGAGAATACCCAAGTCCTTCTCCTGTTCTGTAGTCCCGAGTTTACTTCCATTTTATACGCAGTTATAGGATTATTCCGTCCTAGGTGCATTACTTTACATTTATCAACATTAAAATCTCATTTGCCAAGTGTCTGCCCATTCTGACATCTTAGGGCTGTTTCACATATCCGACATTTCGCCGGATTACCGGGTCCGCCACACTCCAGAACAGTGTTAATACTGTACAATGGCATCGCAGCAACCTCTAGTCACATGCTCCGGTCAAATGACAGCATGTGACCGGAGGTTGCCGCGATGCCATTGTACTGTATTATACTGTACTGGAATGTGGCGGATCTGGTAATCCGGCGAAATGCCGGATGTGCGAAACGGCCCTTATCCAGATCGTTTTGTAATATTGTACTATCAAGGTCAGTTTTTAATATCCTACATAGTTTGGTGTCAGCAAAGACTGACACTTTACTATCAATTCCATCCACAAGGTATAAATAAAATATAAATAAAGAGATTAAAAAGAATCGGTCCTACACCAATTAGAGAATGTACCATTTATGACTTTGTTTCTTATCTTTTAGCCAATTCCTTACCCAGTTGCACATAGTTTCCCCTAGTCCCTGCTTCCGCAGCTTCAGTATAAGGCTAATGATTGAACGAAAAAAAATAAAATAAATTAAATGACTTTTTTGCATCTTTTGAATTAGACTGAATTCATATGGAAAAAAAAACCAAAAAAAAAAAACCACAACAAACTATATGTGGCTCACCACCTCCTGAGTAGTTACTCTATATACTCTGCTAGCAAGGGGCGCAACCTAAATTCTGGGTCCAGTTACAACCGAGCCCTCCAAGGGTTTTCTAACTAGCAGCACCCGGTGGACCCCATTCACTATAATGGGGTCTGGTTTGCGTCATGGCTTCTTATTGAAAAACGTTTTATTATGCTTTTTTGTTTTGTCAAGATCTGCAACATAAACGGATGTGAACAGAGTCTTATCCGGAAGACAATACTGTACCAGATTGGATACTGCGCTGAACGCACAATGATGAACACGCGGACAGAGAATAATTTCCCTTTTTTACACTCCTCGCTGACCACGTAATAAATAACAGTCATAAATACAGGCTTCGTTAATAGAGCATGGGAACTATAATTACTAATTATTGTTGATGGAAAGCTGCCAAAATCTAATAAAACACAAGTTAAGGACAAAGACCTCAATGTGCAGCCGGAATGACCCCTGGGACACAATTTATAGATGGTTTCCATTCTTACTGGAAGGGAAAGGTTTATTTTACTTGCAAGACGAAGACACGGAGTATTTTTAGTCTCTAAATACAGGACTGTGCTTCCTATATTGAGCCAAGAGCCTGACAGCCTCAGTGTAAATACAGAGTGCCAAGAATACAGGCCGCGCGCCCAAAGCCTAATTTAGCAGAACATGAGTCTCAGACTTTATATCACACAGTAAAACCTTCAGTGGACCAATGCCTCGCGTATATACAGGGCATTAAAGAGCCACTAAACCTCTTACACAAAAACTGACTGTAAAAAATTTCTTAAATAGAGAATAAAAATCATTTAGAATGATATAGATGATTATAGGGAGGGTGAGCGCCGCACAGCTTGGCTGTGGAGAGACAAGTTACAGGGAAGCATATGTGCCGCCACGTCCGTAACACCAGTCTAATAATGTGCAGGTCCCACTAATGCCGATAAAAACCCCAAACCGTCTCCAAGACCCGTGAAGACGTCTTGTGGTATCGGCACATAGATCCCTTTAAGTTCTATATTTTGCTCCCTGCAGCCTCCATGAATTAGACTTTTTTCCCCAGCACATCCCCATAGATGATTAATTGATGTGAGATCTGGGGAATTAGGAGACCTTGAAATCCTTGGCATGTTCCTCAAAGCATTCCTGCACAATTTGTGCAGTGCATCAGAGGCAGTATGCTGCTGAAAAAAAACATCTTTAATGAAAAGTCCCACAAAAAAAAGGAAACAAAAATGTCACTACCCAAGAACTAAGTGTGTCGCCCAGGGTTATGGGGTACTCGGTCCCGAGTGGTGTATAACTGGGGAATGTCACTTTTGTGGACGTTGCAAGGTTCGGCACACTGGGTGCTTTTTGAAAAGGGGAAAATTTACAGGGGATTGTTGAATAAAGTTTATACGTGACGCCACTTGCGGTTTGTGGCTATGTGGATGGAGCCGCCGCTGCATAATGTTCACTACTGGGGCTGGTGTTAGTGGCAGCCTGAATGTTAGGCCCTCCGCAAGCAGGGCCAGGCCACAGAGGATGGGTGTTTTAGGTGGGTGTTGAAAGAAGGTAGGCCACAACAGGAGTTTGATGTAGCTGGTTCCTTTACTCACTGCAAGCTGGTAACTGGTCACCCGAGGCTGGCTGGTCTTAACCGCAGGTCCCCTTAGTCCCAGTGCCGGTTTAGTGACCTGGTGGCTTCTTTCCCCTGCACCTGTTTTTGGATGGTGGGTCCCCGTGGCATAGAGCGGCCAGGGGTACCCTCCTGGTTGTCTTCTTCAGCAGTCCATATGACGGTAGTGTGAACCCTGTGGGGTTGGAGTCTCTGGTCCTGTTCCCGGTTCTCCCTTTGCTACTGAGTCCGGAACTTCAAGGTCAGTGAGGTCCTTTATGGTCCCCTAACTGTGCAGATTTTAACAGGTCTGCCTGGAGCTTTTGCCTGACCTAGGATTCTGTACCCAGTTGATGTGTAGTTCCGGGAGTACTCCACCGTACTCCACCGGCAACTAACCGCCTGGGACCTCAGGTCATTGCTCACTCCGGTCACTTTGTCTGCTCACTTTCACAGTCCCTTCTCTACTTCCACCATTACTGTGTGTCTTCTCTGTCTGACTATTCACTCTGTCTGCCCCTCCCACCTGGTTGTCTAGTGGACTGGATTGGCTCCACCTCTAGGCAGCCATCCATATCTTCCGATTCTAGCCTTATACCATTCTATGGGGGATAATTGGGGAAAAACAGGTATTATCTGGAGTGTTTGTGTGTTAACGGCACTGGTTTTCTAGGTCCCTAAGGGATAGGCCCTGCATCCTGGTGGGGATGCAGTACCTTGTAGCTCCCTGATTACCTCAGGGGCGCTACATTAGCATGTAGCTGTTCATACCACGTGGCATTATTAGGAAAAACTGGTGTCCACGGGGTATGAAATTACAGAACATGGGCTTCTAGGCTGGCCCACAAGACTTGACTTCAAAGTAACATCTGAACTGGAGAACCCACATTTCCCATAGAATCACTGCCTCAGAAGTCATATCTTCAATCCATTCGTTCCATTGTGCATCATCGCATCGTCTCTTCCCCAGGTAGGCAATCCATGTGAGTCTTCCCCTTCTCCATGCTCCACTTTCGATGGTTGTGTGTCCACTGTAGGTGCTTTCGGTGGTGGACATGGGTCAGTATTTTTTCATCAATTTGTATTAAAGTAGCTCAATTTTAGGGAATACATAAGACTGACTAACCATTACTCCCTGTGCACATCAGTGAGTCGTCAGTGCACAAAATGGACTCTGGTTGCCCTTTTATGAATTAACTTGGTAGGTACTAACCACTATATTCCATAAGAGCTGCTATTTTTGGGGTGCTGGGACCGAGTAATCACCATTTGCTCTTGTTGTTCAGGTCTTTCCGGCTTCCAACTCATTAACTACAAGAATGGACTGTTTTCTTGTTGTGTAATATAGCCCACTCCTGCTACGTGCCTTTGTCAGTAGATAATATCATTGATATTCCTTCACCCTTATGTGGTTTTAATATTATGGATTTTTAGTGTAGATGAGATTAAATCAGTGTGTATATATATATATATATATATATATATATATATATATATATATATATATATATATATATATATATAAAAAATACACATACTGATGTTATCTAGTGACAAAGGTATATTACACAACAAGAAAACAGTCCATATACTGATGTAATCTCATGTACACTAAAAATATATATATTTTTCTTTAACATGTTGCACCCCTAAAGACTGCCTAGCCAACAGCCCTTATATGGGTAGCTGCCATACCCAGGGGCTGCTGTTGCGGGTATATCGATGACGTATTTTGGCTTTCAGACATTACTGTTTCTGCAGTATAGCAACTGAATATCGCCCATAAGACATAGAAAAAACAAAAAGTAGAACAGCACCACTATTGCAGGTACTAGGTGCCAAGCCTTACCAAAGCCAACTAAAAATTTGTAATATTTACATATTAAAAAAAAAGCATAGGCAGCACTCCAGTTTTTCTAAGTGGAAAATATGGACTTTGAGCCTAGCGGCAACGATACAGTTCCTGAGAACCTTTGTTAGTGCTTGACAAAGGTTCTCAGGAACAGAAACATTGCAACTGGGCTCAATAAAGTCCACACTTTCCACTTAAAAAACTGGGGTGCTGCCTATGCTTTTTTTGGATGTACCCATAAGACATACAGCAGAAATTATGGGTGACACCTATGGTCCGATGTGCCCTATAGTCTTAAAAAAAAAAAATATATCCTAAGACCCTTTACACTCCCCATAGGTCTCCTGCTAAAGAGAACGGTTTCAATTTTTGTTAATTTTTTGCTTTCATCTCACATACATTTTTTTTATTCTGAGGAACATAAGAATTTTTGCCAAAACCCCCCCCCCCCCCCCCCCCCAAAAAAAAACCAACAAAACAAACCGTTGTTATACATTTATACATTAGTTGTGTGTCATCGGGTTATTTAAATGCACGAGTCAGATACAACCAAGGCAAAGTTGTGCACTTTGTTCTCTGGTCCAACATCCTTGAGGAATTGGAATGATCACAAATCTATAGGAGAAGGTCCCTTCTAAGCCAGAGAAACAAAACAAAAACTAAAACACCCCAATATGGCCAAATAAATGAACACAAGCCCTTCAGACATGCATCACTGCTTAAAATTAAAAATCAACCTTTTATTTTTTACTCTGTGCCTCATTTCAGTAGTACAAATGGGCTGACAAGACATGTGATGATAAGTAATGGTCTCACAGCTCCTCCAGCAATCCACAACAGAAGATAGAATAGTTACAGCAGTTATATGAAGCCATACCGTGAAGTTTTCCTGTGACTTGTAGTTTTCGTCTAGGTACACTCGAGCTCTGTTGTATTCTTTCATAGCATCACTCGACAGAAGATCTCTGAAAGCAAGAAAGACAGAATTTACTGAACACGAATGATGGGCTGGGAAAAAAAAGGTATGATTGGCAACTTAAAACTTTGTGGGTTTTTTTAATTTAAAAAAAAAACAAAAAAAAAAAACAAAAAATAAAAAAACAAAACAAAAAAAAAAACTAGGCAAAGTGCAAACGTTTCAGTTTTTTTTCTCTCCAGACAGATTTCCTTTATGACCTATATCTTGTTCCAGATGTAAAATTCCTTTTACTAATGAAGAAAAGTAAATAAATAATTACGGCTGACCACAGTTAACAGAGAATATTATTTCTCGTGACCAGTTTGGAGCTCAGATATTATGTGTCTGAGCCAAATCATAAATTTAAAGAGACAAAATCTCAGAAAGGTAAAAGGGGTATTCCTATTCTAGCAATTTATCTGGAATCTCTACCAAAGTGACTGAATAAGATAGATCATTATATATGTATATACATAGATACACACACATTATATATATAGATATATATATACAGATACACATATACGGTGTGTGTATGTGTGTGTGTGTATATAATATATATATATATATAATGTCTGGACACACCTTCTCATTCAAAGAGTTTTCTTTATTTTCATGTCTCTGAAAATTGTAGATTCACACTGAAGGCATCAAAACTATGAATTAAACATGTGGAATGAAATATATTTAAAAAAAAGTGTGCAACAACTGAAAAAATATGTCTTATATTCTAGGTTCTTTAAAGTAGCCACCTTTTGCTTTCATTACTACTTTGCACACTCTTGGCATTCTCTTGATGAGCTTCAAGTGGTAGTCACCGGAAATGGTCTTCCAACAGTCTTGAAGGAGTTCCCAGAAATGCTTAGCACTTGTTGGCTCTTTTGCCTTCACTCTGCGGTCCAGCTCACCCCAAACCATCTCGATTGGGTTCAGGTCTGGTGACTGTGGAGGCCAGGTCATCTGGCGTAGCATCCCATCACTCTACTTCTTAGTCAAATAGCCCTTACACAGCCTAGAGGGGTCATTGTCCTGTTGAAAAATAAATGATGGTCCATCTAAACGCAAACCGGATGGAATAGCACGCCGCTGCAAGATGCTGTGGTAGCCATGCTGGTTCTGTATGCCTTAAATTGTGAATAAATCCCCAACAGTGTCACCAGCAAAGCACCCCCGCACCTTCACACCTCCTCCTCCATGCTTCACGGTGGGAACCAGGCATGTAGAGTCCATCCGTTCACCTTTTCTACAAAGATACGGTTGTTGGATCCAAAGATCTCAAATTTGGACTCATCAGACCAAAGCACAGATTTCCCCTGGTCTAATGTCCATTCCTTGTGTTCTTTAGCCCAAACAAGTCTCTTCTGCTTGTTGCCTGTCCTTAGCAGTGGTTTACTAGCAGCTATTTTACCATGAAGGCTCCTGCACAAAGTCTCCTCTTAACAGTTGTTCTAGAGATGAGAAGGTGTGTCCAAACGTTTGGTCTGTACTGTATATATATATATATATATATATATATATATATATATATATATATATATATATATATATATATATATATATATATATATATACATATATATATATATACATATACATATTATATATACATACACACACACACACACACACACTGTATATGTGTATATATCTCAGAAGTTACATCATGACTAAAAGGAAAAAGAATAAAATGACATTGGTTTTAGTAGACAAAGATAAAAAAAAAATTCAGAAGTATTTAAAACTACTTTTTGTAGATTGTATAGAATTACTAATTGCCCGAGATACTAGCGCCATACAGTGCACAGTATCTAAATACAAAACCTTTATTGCAAAGTTGTATAAAGTATTTTCTATAGGTAACTATATTACGAAAGCAACATATTGTAATAAGTTTTGCAGTATCTGTGCTGTGTGTAAAATATATTTCTATCACCACCACTAGAGGGCAGCATTGACCAACTTTCAGAGCACTGACCATACCGGGTTATGAAATTGGAACATATTCATTTGCTTGATTAACATCACATTGACGGCACAAGGGTTTTCCTCAGTCACCAAAAAAGAAGCAGCTGAAATGTATTTGTTTTACAAATTGCACATTAACCTTGCATTGCTATCTACCCATAGTTGAAGGTCAATTTCACAGAAAATCAAATTTAATCAGCGATAACATAAGCAAGGAGAGGAAGCTCAGGACATTTATTTTTTAACTTTTAAAAACCAGCCAGGGGAACATTCCAGTTACTGAAGAAAAAAAAAAAGAAAACAACAAAAACACTTGAGGAGATGTGTGAGAACAGAATGTAATGAGTCAAAAAACTTAATTTTTCTATAATAAAAAGTTCTTTAACTTTGACCCCCAGATTGGAAAAGTTATTTAAACTCATAACTGAAAATTGTAATTGTGGAAAGGAATCAGTGACGTTCTATGGCTTTTTATTCGGAGGATATTTCTACCATTAAAGAATTTGGTCGGCTAGTAATCCTCCGCCACCATTTTTTGTGAACCAATTTTACAGTTTTAATAGGTTGGGCAGGGACAGATTAAAGGTGTTTTCAGGGAATAAAAAATAATGTATGAGCACATAATAATAATAATAATATTATTATTATTATTAATAATAGTTTAATTAGCACCTCTTACTCGTTTTGTGTAGGATGGCAATCACTTTAATTTACGTTTTGATGTTACACTAGAAATCTGTCCTATGATGTTAATAGGACGGCTGTGTATGAGCATGTGCAGTAGGACGTTCCGCTGGTGTTACCGGGAGATAACTTGTACCATATTTTCAGGTGAACTTAATGTGACCCTCTCTATACTTTTGGATGCACTTGTCCAGTTTTTCACTACTTTTTGGACAAATTGCGGTTCTCTACCAAGGAGCTTAATGGCAAAATTCACAACAGGTAAACGATCCATGAATCTCATAATGAAGTTTGGGGTTCAAATAGAATTGGAATTAAACATTCCTCCTCATCATGCTGTTCCCATTTTGACATCATGGAGACCTAGACAACTAACAGTAGATCAGCAGCCCCGCGCCATTGTGAGACTTCAAGCAGGATGTTCTGAGATGGAACTGGTCACTGAGATTAGTGCGTCACAGAGTGTCATCAGAAGGCTGCAACAGAGATACAGAGAGACTGGACAAGCCAGAGAAGTGGACATCCTTTGGCCACATCCCACACTGATCACCGCTTCAATGTGAACAATGCCCTCCGGAATAGAATGATGAATGCCACACAACTCCAGGCACATTTAAGGGAGAATAGAGGCATTTATGGGTGACGTCAGATCATTGTAAACAGTTTACGTAAGCGTAGTATTCGTACTAGAAGAGGTACCTGAGCACACCACTAGGCACAGGCATCTTTGTCTTGCTGGCTAAGGAGCCTGTGGGCCTCAGTCTTGCTCACTGATCAAACTTGATTCAAGCGGAGCAGTAATGTCCGCTAATGATATTGAGACGTTAAAGAAAGCGCTATACATTAGCCACTGTTACCAGACAAACCTTTGGTGGTTTTACAGTGAGGGCAGGTGTGTCTAGTCAATACATACGGTAATTGCCACACACTTTGGGAATGGTATAGTGACCGGTTTTCCATAAATTTCACTTGAAAGCCAAATATTCCTAACGTGAGTAATTATGTTATATAGATTACATACATACACTACTCCCAATAAATAATAATGCCACCACTGATGCTCCAGATATATAACAACATGCTCCCAGTGAGGAGATCTGCCCTAGACAATGGAATATGGCCGGACTAGGCATCAAAGCAGATGAACATTTTCTGCACTGAAATCCGCACCTTATAGCAGAAAAACACACCAAAAAACATGCATTTTTGGTACATTTTTGTGCAAAGTGGGTTTTTTTGTGAAATCAACGAGCGGAAGGGCTACAACACAGGGAAAAAAAAAGCATCAACAATTGACATGCTGCTTTTTTTTCTGCACCCATTACTGCAAGGGAAAAAAAAAAAAAAAAAAAAAAAAAAAAAGTACAGCACTTCAGAATTCTCATTCAATTTGCTGCCATACGAATAGACATGCAGATTCGGGCAAGAAATGGCGCCGAAAAATGCATAAAAAACGCAGCGTGCTTGCAAGGCCTTAGAGTTAGGCTGCTTTCACACATCCTGTTTTTGCCGTGCGGCACAATACGGCGCTATGCAGAAAAAACGCAACCGTTTTTTTTTTTGTCGGTTGTGGTTTTTCCCGCATAGACTTGCATTAGCGCCGTATTGTGCCGCATGGCCTTGCGTTGCGTCCGTTTTTTGCCGAATGCGGCATATTTAGCGCATGCGGCGGCCGGATGGAACGTTGCCTGGCACTTTTTTTGTGCGGCGAAAAAAACGCATCGCGCCGGATCCGGCGCGATTCACAATGCAAGCCTATGGACACCGGATGCGGCTTCCTGCGGCAAAAAACGCATCCGGCCGCTGGATGCGTTTTTTGTACTGCGCATGCTCAGTATCAAGCCGCATCCATCAAAAACCGGACGAGCCGCATGGGAAAAACGTATGCACCGGATTTGTTTTTTTTTTAGCCGCATCCATTGCATAGGTTTTTGAGCCGGATTGAGCCGCACTGCAAAAACCGGATGTGTGAAAGCAGCCTTAGACTGTATTTCTTCCTGAAGTTAACTTGGGTACCGAGACATCACTCCATACTAAATAAAAACTCAATAAAATAATTTGTAATTTGTATCAGTTTTGTAGGATACTAAATGTTTAAGCACTTGCAGACTGTGTCGAAACTTTGCATTTAGTTAGCAAACAAAAATAAAAATTCACTATGAATTCTTACATTATTTTCAATTCAATGTACTTACTTGACTAACTTGTCGACGTGAGCCATAGACGCTTCATAATTCTTCCCACCAACCTCTTGACAGTGCAACGATAAAAACTGAGGCTTCTGTGCGTGTACAGTCTGAAAAAACAAACAAAAACACAAAAATGACTAACAGATTAAAAGGAACATAATTTCTTCCAAATGCTAGCTGGGTTCCCTATATGACATGTGGAAGAAGATGCACTGGTCAGATGAGACAAAAGTAGAACTTTTTGGGCTCAATGCAAAATGCTATATGTAGCAGAAAACTGAAAACACCATGCCCACTGTCACACATGGTGGTGGCATCATCCTGCTGTGGGGAGGCTTTTCTTCAGCAGGGGCGGGGATGCTGGTCAGAGTGGCAAATATATAACTCAATACGCCATAAATGCCAGGACATGGTAAGATTTGTGTCTTTTGCTGGAAAGCCACCGGTTTGAGATTGGAGGAATAGTTGTTGGTAACTATTAGCTTACAATGAGAGGTCTATCATGAGATATCTGAGCTTTTAGTATTGCTACAGTACGTGTGTCTTGCACAGGTTCTCATTTACGTAAATAATAGAACTCGCCTAAGTCGTCGTCTCACAGAAGACAGTTCTTTTAACTTAAGACTTTAAGTAAAGTAGTTTTACCTGTCAGCGCTAATGAAAATAAACCCTTTTTGTACCAAGACACCTACACACATTCCTGAGCCACAACTACTCGAGAAAAATGTGAGCGCGGAGCCCGTTTTCCTGGAATGTACAACAGCACAGTAATATTACTGTTATTATATCTGCAGGCTTCTCCCTCCACTGTAATTACAAGCTAAATACCATTAACCTATTCTTCAGATCCTCATTCTGAGGACACAGACATCTTCCCTATTAAGTCTATTGAGCTCATTGACAGATTAAAAATTAAAACGCAATACGCAGGAAGCCTTTCCACAATGGAAGCGACCATTAAAAATACATGGTGCCGATACAATGTGGCGATAAAAGTATTAAAAATTCATGTGTTAGGTATCTGAAATCCCAAAGTCACAAGACAAGAGGTTCATACATTACTCTAACCAGCTGTCAATCACCTGCATCCAAATAAAGGTGGCTATGAAGTGGCATCTATTGCCAATACTGCATGTATGAGGGTGCTATTTGCATACCTTGTGCATAGGGAGAAGGCTGCCAATCAGTGGTGGGGGCGGGGTTATACAGAGCTCATGAATGCGAAGGACTACATGTCAGCAGGTTTACTAGTCCTCTAATGATAATCTCCTGCTGATAAAACAGCAAACTTATTAAAACAACACTAAGCAGCCCACAAAGTTACATCACTAGAATCAGGGACTTGATCTATACATTATGTGGCAAAATACTGGTGGCACATTCAGTCTAAGATTGTGTGACATTTATGTGGAGCATCATTTCTACATATCAAGCATCAGTCGTAAGCACATTTGGCTGAAATGTATTAGGCTGCAGAGACCCGCAGACTTCCTACAGTACACACTGCTGGACAGAGGTCGGCAGCAGATGTAGGGTTGCCAGTGACAGGTGGTGCATGGCAGTAATATCATGTGTTGCCCATGACCGCACACAGAAGGCAGCTGCACACGTCAGCGTTTGGTATGGAAGAGGAAACGGCACATCACGGGAGTGGGAAGGTCAGAATAATGGTTTCTTTTCAAAATGCGCTGATCTAAAACAGAAAGGGTCCAGGAAGGGGGACATTATACCAGGCTGTGAGATCTTATACCAGAACAGGGACATTATACTGGCATGGGGAACATTATTATTGGAAGGGGACCAGGATAAGGACATCATTACAAGAAGGAGCCAAAACGGTGGACATCATTACAAGAAGCCAATAAGGAGGATATTATTACAAGGAGGAGCCAGGACAGGGGACATTATTACAAGAAAAAGCCAGGACGGGGCACATTATTACAAAAAAGAGCCAGGACGGGGCACATTATTACAAAAAAGAGCCAGGACGGGGCACATTACTACAAGAACGAGCCAGGACGGGGGACATGCTTATGTGGCGCCCCTGACTTGGTCAGGCACCACAGAGTATTGCACCCATGCGGGAACAATGCTTCCAGGTAATCTCCAAAGGCCAAGATGAGGTGCACACACAAACATATAGTGACCAGGCTTCCCACATCACCAGAGGGGACCCTTGGGTAGCCAGAAGGGGTTAACTTTCAATTCCCAGCTGGGGGTGTGTTCAGGGGCCAGTTGCTAGGAAGCAGGGCAGAGAGAGGAAGAAGGAGAGTCTGGAGGAAGAAGTTGAAGTGTGTGGAAGGGAGCAGAGGAGCTCTCGTGTCAGACAGGTCCTGAGGAGTGCAGTAGCTGAAAGCGGGGGAGAAAGGAGTACCGTGGGTCGGCCTGAAAATCATCCAGAGAGAAGGGTGGCTGAGTACGGAGATCCCGGTATCCGAGCACACAAGGGGAACTAGGTCCCCAGTACAGGCAGCAGATCATCCAGAGCTGCTTAACCTACAGGTGGGGGGGGGGTACTTCATGCCCTCACCACGACTACACAGAGCTTGAGCCAAGCAGCAATCACCAGGCCCATAAGGGGACAGGGCCAGAAGCCATCCCACCAAGGCCACGCTGCCGGCAGACGAGCCAGAGAGAGGGGAGCAGGGTGGTAACAGCTTCCCTGGAGGGGTCCTACCACGCTTCAAGCAAAGGATCCTCCTAAAACAGAAAGAGTGCAAGGAAGGCGAGTGGACAGCTACCCTCAGAACGGCCTCCTGGAATTCCTGGTTCAACCTGGTTATCACAGTGTCGCCCGGGCATCTCACCGTGACCTCCAAACAGTGAGTAAACACGTTGAAAGACTTCTTGGACTGTGTTTGAGTCATTCTGCGACCTGTGGTCCCACACACATACACCGGGGCCTGGGGCTTGCCTCACTCTCAGGGGGCTAATATACTGACTGCACCCACCATCAGCCCCAGGCATCCCTTAATCTGCAGTGGCGGTCCCCGCTGACCGCAATACTGAGAGTGGCGTCACGACAATCCTAAAAGAAGGTTCCCTACCTGTGACCAGACTGTTCCATCCACGTGGAGTCCCTGAAGGTAATGCACCGACACATACTAGCGGGGCTTCACAGCTTCTGGCGTCACGAACAGGATTTGGACTAGACCTGTTCAGACAGGTGACCGTGTGCCTCAGAGGTCCGACCGCAAAAATTGAACCGCCGCCATATTGCCATCTTCAAAAGCGCGCGCTGTAGCCCGCGCGAGGGAGAAGAGCACCGCCCACGAAGAGGTGTGGCCGCCCCAGAATCCCCCACAATTCGGAGAGCGTACTGACCCAGGAAGTGGAAAGGGGGCGCGGAGATTTTTGAAGAAAAATGGACGCTGCAGGAGGTAATGCCCCTGGTCAGGGCGACGCAGCCCAAGCGAGGCCAGCCCCCTTCGCGCTAGACGCAGCAGCGCCTGGTGCCGGTGCCGCGGTCGCAGCTGCGCCGGCCGAAATCTCCCCCATAATGCCAGTTTCCTTGCTGTATGTCCCAGGAGCGCAATGGCTGCCCCAATACGCCGGTAAAATAGACACGCTGACCGGGTTTAAGAAGAAGATCAACACCCTGCTAGACATGCACGCGATGACTGGTAAGTAGAGGGCCGCTGTGGTGCTGGGACAATTGACTGAAGCAGCAGAATTGGAAGCTGAGTCCTGGACCAATGATGACCGGAGCTCTGTTGAGACCATCTTTGCCAAACTAGCAGCTGCTTTTGAACACCGCACCGAGGGAGAGCTGAGGACGGACTTCTATAACTGCCGGCAGAAGCCCCAAGATAGCATAAGAGCCTATGCCCTCAGGCTGCGGGCTGCACTACGGGCTCTCAAGCTGGTGGACCCTGTCAGTGATCAGGAAGGAAACCGGATGATGAAGGAACAATTCTTGCGGGGCCTGCGCTCTCCTGAGGATGGGAAGCAGATGAAGCTGTGGTCCCTGGAACACCCTGACGTGGACTTTGCCATTCTGAAAGACAGGGCAGTGAAAGCACTCCAACCTCCTGTGGACACAGACCCCGTCGCACCCGCATGGCCTGCCAGTTCCACGGCTGCAGGAGCGGAATCCTCCTCGCAGTCCCTGGTAACTGCAAAAGGACTCAACGCGTCAGCAGAGACTATAAATACACTATCCTCCCAGGTGCAACAGCTCACTAAGGACGTCGCACAAATCCTGAAAGCAATGCAGTTGCCCTCAGAGACCAAAGTCCCTCATCGGATCCTGCTAGCTGACAACCCAGAGGACGTCCCTTGGATGCGGAGGAGAAGAGGTCCCCCAACCCGAGGCAGGAGCATTGATCGCTATGACTCATCTGGACAACCCATCTGTCGTCGTTGCCAGGAGGCAGGACACTATGCAAGGGCCTGTCCTTTAAACGAGCCAAACCTGGGGCCGGGGGCCAGTCCTCAGGATTAAGAAGATCAGGCCCAGGTCGCTGCTGTGATCAGTACGTGGGTGGACGTCCGGTCCTGTCCATTGTCCTGGACGGGATCCCTACCCCGGCATTATTGGACACCGGCTCTCAGGTCACCACGATCCCGTATGTCCTTTATCGTAGGTTTTGGTCGGACGACGATCTCCGACCACCGGACCCCTCCCTCACCATCTATGCTGCCAACGGACAACCTATAGACCAGATCGGGGTCAAAGAGGTAACCATAAAGGTGGGAAGGCAGGAAATGAAGGGACAAGGACTGATTGTTGTGGACACTGATATTAGAGAAAGGAACCCGCAAATGATTTTAGGCACTAATGTCATAGAAAATTGCCTAGGGGAAGTGTTGTTGTTGCTTCACCAGATTGTTGAAGGTGCTGAGGGCAGGTCGCAAAGAGCCTTGCAAAAGGAGATCCGAATCATTCTGAGGAAGCAACAGGTAAAACAGACTGGCGGTGAGATTGGTAGTGTACGGGTGATGGATGCAAACCCCATTGTGATACCCCCACGGAGTGAAATGATGATGTGGTGTAGAGCAGCGGTAGGTCTCAGAGGACAAGATTACCAGGCTGTACTAGAGCCCACTCATTCAGACCACTGGCCCACGATTCTGACAGCCAGGGGGGTAGTTGATGTACACAAGGGACGAGTGCCTGTACGAGTGTTGAACTGTGGGGAGGAGGAAGCCAGACTACCAAGGTACGCTACCATAGCCAAACTGTTTACATGCTCAAATGACGCCATAACACCTGTAGGTCCCCTGACACAAGCTGACTCAAAAGAGGGCGAGACCTCCCAAAAGCAGTTAGAGGATTGGTGCCAGAAACTACACGTGGGGACTGACTCTACACCCGACTACCAGAAACATGGGGTTTACAGGGTCGTGCAGGAATACGAGCAGGTCTTTAGTAAGAACCCACTAGACTTTGGTAGGATCAAAGGGGTGCAACATCACATACCCACAGGCAGTCATCCTCCCATTAAGGAAAGACATAGGCCTATTCCACCAGCCCATTACCAGCGCACAAAGGACATGCTGAAGGACATGAAGGAGGCAGGCGTCATAAGGGACAGTTGTAGCCCCTGGGCGGCTCCCCTGGTCCTGGTAAGAAAGAAGGATGGCACGATGAGGATGTGTGTGGATTACAGACGGATAAATCAGATAACACACAAGGATGCCTACCCTTTGCCAAGGATAGAGGAATCCCTCGCTGCCTTGAAAGCCTCTAACTACTTTTCTACCCTAGATCTTACTAGTGGCTACTGGCAAGTATCTGTAGCAGAAGAAGATCGGGAGAAGACGGCCTTCACCACCCCAATGGGCCTCTGTGAGTTCAACAGCATGCCATTTGGACTCTGCAATGCCCCCGGGACCTTCCAGAGGCTTATGGAATGCTGCCTAGGGCACCTCAACTTTGAAACCGTCCTGCTCTACCTGGATGATGTCATCGTGTACTCCAAGACCTACGAGGACCACCTGAAACACCTGGCTGAAGTCTTTGAAGCACTATCCCGATATGGAATGAAGCTGAAACCATCCAAGTGCCATTTACTGAAGCCAAAGGTCCAGTACCTAGGTCACGTGGTCAGTGCAGAAGGAGTAGCACCGGACCCAGAGAAGGTCACAGTCATCCAGGAATGGCCCACACCTACTACCGTCCGGGAGGTACGTCAGTTCCTTGGCTTGGTAGGCTACTACAGAAGGTTCATCAAGGGCTACACGAAAATGGCAGCGCCTTTGCAAGAGCTCCTGGTAGGCCACCCAAAGAAGAAAGGAAAGATCTCCGGCCCGCCATTTCACTGGGGAGAAGCAGAAGAACACTCCTTCAGACAAATGAAAGGGGCCTTGACGGGTGAAGAGATCCTAGCCTACCCTGACTACGGTCTGCCATTCGTACTGTACACAGATGCCAGTAATGTGGGCCTGGGAGCAGTGCTTTCACAGGTGCAGGGAGGCAAAGAGCGTGTGATTGCTTACGCCAGCAGGAAGCTCAGGCCTACTGAAAGAAACCCAGAGAATTATAGCTCATTCAAGCTAGAGTTCCTGGCCATGGTATGGGCTATCACAGAGCGGTTCAAGCACTACCTGGCAGCCACCAAATTCACTGTCTTCACGGAAAACAACCCCCTGACCCACTTGGACACTGCTAAATTGGGTGCCATGGAGCAGCGTTGGGTAGCCCGGCTGGCGAATTATGACTTTACTGTCAAGTATCGAGCTGGCCGCAAGAACGGCAACGCAGATGCTCTGTCCAGGATGCCTCACCTAGCAGACGAGGGTGAAGATGTAGATGATCTTGAAGAGATTGAGCTGCCAGCGTTCCATCGCCATGGAGCAAAACAGTGCCGGCAGTTGCGTGCCAACCGCCAAGAGGTGACCCTGAACCCACTACCTCACTACAACTGGAAGGAGACCCAGGAAAATGATCCAGCGGTAGGGTTGGTAAAGAAACTGATCAACCAGCCTGGCGCCAGCCTTGACAAAGGAGCCCCACCTGAGGCACAGTACCTATGGAAGGAGAGGGGTCGATTATTCATCTATCAAGACAAACTTTACAGGAGCATCATTGACCCGAGGACGCATGAGAAGGTGTGGCAAGTGATTGTACCACAGAAGGATACGAGGATGGTGCTAGAAGCCTATCACAATGGTGCAGGCCACTTTGGTTGGAAGAAACTGGAGGCCCTACTTAAAGTAAGATTCTACTGGGTGGGCATGAGATCTGCCCTAGAGAAGTGGTGTCGAAACTGCGGGCCCTGCAATCTTAGAAGAAAAGACCAGCACAGCCAGAGAGCACCACTCCAGCCAATCCAAACTAAACGGCCCCTGGAGATCGTGGCCCTGGACCATGTAAAGTTGGCACCCAGCAGACAAGGCTACAACTACGCTCTCACTATGGTTGACCACTACTCCAGATTCCTGGTGGTAGTACCAGTCAAGGACTTGACAGGTCAAACTGCAGCCAAAGCTTTCCAGACACACTTCTGTCGACCACATGGCTATCCAGATCAAGTGCTCACTGACCAAGGACCAGCCTTTGAAGCTGAAGTGTTTAAGGAGTTTTGTAACCTATACGGCTGCCAGAAGATCCGTACTACGCCTTACCATCCTCAGACCAATGGCATGTGTGAGAAGATGAACCACATCATTCTCGACCTTCTGAAGACGCTCCCACTAGAAGAACGAAGTCAGTGGCCGGAAAAACTGCCCGATCTAGTGGACATGTATAACAACATCCCTGTGAGTTCCACGAACTGCACACCGGCATACCTGATGAGGGCCAGACCAGGGAGGTTGCCAGTAGATCTGGAAATGGGAGTTGAGACCCCTGAAGACCATCTACAAGGTGCTGATTGGGATTCCAACCGCCAAGCCCAATACAAGAAAGTACAAGAGTGTGTGGAGCGAAGCCTGACTCAGCAGCGTGAGAAACAAGAAAAGGCCTACAATCGAAAAGCACCTGCTGTTCCTTTGCTGCCAGGAGATATAGTTCTCAAAAGAAAGAGAAGACATCATAAACTTGACAATCACTGGGAAGAAGAACCCTATACTGTGTTACCATCGACGCTTAGCAGTGAAAAGACATGCCTTATCAGCAAAGATGGAGGAAAAACAACAGCTGTCGTTTCTAGAGATCGCTTAAAGAAATGTCCTGAACAACTAAGAATCCCTGAAGAAATTCCCAACCCTTTGCCAGTTCAAGAACCAAAAGAAAAGATGATCCATACTGTACTTGGAGATTTTCCAGCAAGTTGGCCTCAATACAATGGAGCAGTAGTTATTCCGGTTATTACATTCCCTCAATCTGGAGAAGTAAGAAACCCAGAAGAACCTGTTCAGAACCTGGAAGAGCCAAATGTAGCTGAAGCAGAAGACCATGCATTGGTATCAATACCCAGTACACCCATTATTCACATTGAGACACATACATCGGGTGGGAGGATACAACCTCAGACAGATGACAGTATAGTACTGCGTAGGTCAACCCGCAGCAACTTTGGTCAGCTCCCATTACGCTATAGAGAAAGTACAGTTTAGTTCAAAGTGACGGTAGGAAATGTAATGTTTAACCTGTTTATAGTTAAGTAACGTTTAAGCGAAATGTGCCCACAAGGACTATTGTGAGACCTCCTTAAAATGTTAGACCACTGGTTATGAACTGGCTTTAACCACAAACTTTGCATTGTAAAAAGTTGCCTCCTTGGTATCAACCCCAGAGTCTGCCTGTTGAGGGGCATGGCTCTGCACCAACAAGGGGGCACGCCTGTTTATGGGGCCTGCCCTCCAACACTCGGAAGCGGGTACGCCTGTTTATGGGGCCTACCTTACACCACTCTCCTCAGGAGAGGAAGATTGGAGGAAAGGTCTGGGGAATGTGATGGCCCAGACCTGGTCACCAAAAGGACCGGCGACCTACCTCCTGGAGGTTTTTGGGTGGGTTTCGGACATGTGGGTGGTTGGTGGTGGAATGGTACCTGGCATGTTTAAATGTAAATAATTGCCCCTGTGTGGGAAAAGTTTGTATTTACCTTTTCCTTTCTCTTGTCTTTGCAGCCCGAGGACGTGCTGATGATAACTAAGGGGGAATGTGGCGCCCCTGACTTGGTCAGGCACCACAGAGTATTGCACCCATGCGGGAACAATGCTTCCAGGTAATCTCCAAAGGCCAAGATGAGGTGCACACACAAACATATAGTGACCAGGCTTCCCACATCACCAGAGGGGACCCTTGGGTAGCCAGAAGGGGTTAACTTTCAATTCCCAGCTGGGGGTGTGTTCAGGGGCCAGTTGCTAGGAAGCAGGGCAGAGAGAGGAAGAAGGAGAGTCTGGAGGAAGAAGTTGAAGTGTGTGGAAGGGAGCAGAGGAGCTCTCGTGTCAGACAGGTCCTGAGGAGTGCAGTAGCTGAAAGCGGGGGAGAAAGGAGTACCGTGGGTCGGCCTGAAAATCATCCAGAGAGAAGGGTGGCTGAGTACGGAGATCCCGGTATCCGAGCACACAAGGGGAACTAGGTCCCCAGTACAGGCAGCAGATCATCCAGAGCTGCTTAACCTACAGGTGGGGGGGGGGTACTTCATGCCCTCACCACGACTACACAGAGCTTGAGCCAAGCAGCAATCACCAGGCCCATAAGGGGACAGGGCCAGAAGCCATCCCACCAAGGCCACGCTGCCGGCAGACGAGCCAGAGAGAGGGGAGCAGGGTGGTAACAGCTTCCCTGGAGGGGTCCTACCACGCTTCAAGCAAAGGATCCTCCTAAAACAGAAAGAGTGCAAGGAAGGCGAGTGGACAGCTACCCTCAGAACGGCCTCCTGGAATTCCTGGTTCAACCTGGTTATCACAGTGTCGCCCGGGCATCTCACCGTGACCTCCAAACAGTGAGTAAACACGTTGAAAGACTTCTTGGACTGTGTTTGAGTCATTCTGCGACCTGTGGTCCCACACACATACACCGGGGCCTGGGGCTTGCCTCACTCTCAGGGGGCTAATATACTGACTGCACCCACCATCAGCCCCAGGCATCCCTTAATCTGCAGTGGCGGTCCCCGCTGACCGCAATACTGAGAGTGGCGTCACGACAATCCTAAAAGAAGGTTCCCTACCTGTGACCAGACTGTTCCATCCACGTGGAGTCCCTGAAGGGAATGCACCGACACATACTAGCGGGGCTTCACACTTACAAGAAGGAGCCAGGACGGGGGACATGCTTACAAGAAGGAGCCAGGACAGGGGACATCATTACAAAGAGCCAGGGCAGGGGACATTATTACAAGAAAGAGCCAAGATGGGGGACATCATTACAGGAAGGAGCTCGGACGGGGCTTATTATTACAAGAAGGAGCCAGGACGGGGCACATTATTACAAGAAGGAGCCCGGATGGGGCCCATTATTACAAGAAGGAGCCCAGATGGGGCCCAAGAAGGAGCCAGGACGGGGCACATTATTACATTGGGGGGGGGGGGGGGGACATGACAAACATGTCTTTTTAAGTACTAGAACAGTGCAAGAGCCCATACATCTGACCAACATGCAGGTGGGGACACAGGTTCGAATTTTGTACCTTGCCTCATCAGACTCTAGTTACACTACTGACAGCTAAATTTACAAGCTAGTTCTTTTGAAGTAAATAACAGGTTTAACAGGTTTCCAGTGAAGAAAAAAAGAGAAAAGAAAAAGAAAAAAAAATACAACTGTCCCACTTTTTTTTTTTTTTACAATACTGTTTACAAGGCTAATGCAAAAACTTGTCAGTTAATGACATATGTCTCCACTAGTGAGAACAGAAAGTTTGGTCTCGAAAAAGTGGATGTAGGAGACAGCGGTGAAATGGGAGTCACTTTAAAGAAACCTATACATGTGACAATAGCAGGATCTGTTTCCCCTCAGCAGTATACCTTACAAGTAGACAGATACGGAAGATATTCAGTGCAGTATCATGAGGATACGTTACATAACAGACCCTCATGGAGCTGCTGGCACTAACCTGCACCGCACTGGAAGCGGCATTAAAAAGAGACAGCTGTGAATCAAGACATCAGAGAAGCAAACAGGGCAGCGCGACAATAAATCCAGCAGTTATTTCTAAACTGTATTCAAGACGTCTTATATTTAGAAACCCAATTGCGCAGTAATGACATATTTTGGAAACTAAACCGTTTGGCAAAGTATAAATGTCTGAATTGTGCCGTGCAATTAAATGCTTTCATCCGCTCTTCTCTCCCCTATATTATCTGAATTATAATTAAAAAGACCTTTTCTCTTTAAGCACAAGAAAAACGTATTTCAATAGATTTCTATTTTTCCTTACTTAACCCTTTATGATAAACACCAGTAACCACAAGGAAACCCCTTTAAGAGACGTGTACGCATGATCTACTTATCCCATTTACATTTAGCAATATACAAACCGTGAAAATAAACTAAACATTCACCACCAGAATCTGTTCACACAAGTGTCATAGTTCGTTTATAATAAAGCCATGATCATGGAGGGAACGACAATTATAAATAATGAGGTCGTCTTCAAGAACCAAGCGACAGGTTTCAGGCGTCTTAAAAAAGCCGAATGGTTGCACAAAACCGTCAAACATAGAAATAAATAGATTACTAATTCAGTAGTTGTTCTCTGCAGCAAAACAGCAAAAATGTTCAGTCCCCAACGCGTTTCACAGGACCACCACTATGCATTATATCTATACACACACACACACACACACACAATGCCTTGCGAAAGTATTGGGCCCCCTTGAATTGTTCAACCTTTTCCCACATTTCAGGCTTCAAACACAAAGATAAAAACGTTAATGTTATGGTGAAGACTCAACACGTGGGACACAATTGTGAAGTTAAACGAAATTTATTGCTTATGTTAAACTTTTTTAAAAAATAAATAACTGAAAATTGGGGCGTGCAATATTATTCGTCCCCTTTACTTTCAGGGCAGCAAACTCACTCAAGAAGTTCATTGAGGATCACTGAATGATCCAATGTTGTCCTAAATGACTGATGATGACACATATAAGCCCACTATGTGTATTCAAGTCTCCGTATAAATGCACCTGTTCTATGATAGTCTCAGTGTTCTGTTTAAAGCACAGAGAGCATCATGAAAACCAAGGAACACAACAGGCAGGTCTGTGATACTGTTGTGGAGAAGTTTAAAGCCGGATTTGGTTACAAAAAGATTTGCAAAACTTTAAACATCCCAAGGAGCACTGTGCAAGCAATCATATTGAAATGGAAGGATTATCATACCACTGCAAATCTACCAAGACCCGGCCGTCCATCCAAACTTTCATCTCAAACAAGGAGAAGACTGATCAGAGATGCAGCTAAGAGGCCCATGATCACTCTGGATGAACTGCAGAGATCTACAGCAGAGATGGGAGAGTCTGTCTATAGAACAACAATCAGTCATACATTGCACAAATCTGGCCTTTATGCCAAGGAGAAAGCAATTTCTCAAAGATATCCATAAAAAGTGCCGTTTAAAGTGTGCCACAAGCCACCTGGGAGACACAAAACATGTGGAAGAAGGTGCTCTGGTCAGATGAAACCAAAATCGACCTATTTGGGCACAATGCCAAACGATATGTTTGGCGTAAAAGCAACACAGCTCATCACCCTGAACACAACCATCCCCACTGTCAAACATGGTGGTGGCAGCATGATAGTTTGGGCCTGCTTTTCTTCAGCAGGGACAGGGAAGATGGTTAAAATTGATGGGACGATGGATGGAGCCAAATACAGGACCATTCTTGAAGAAAACCTGTTGGAGTCTGTAAAAGACCTGAGACCGGTCTTCTAACAAGACAATGATCCCAAACATAAAGCAAAATCTACAATGGAATGGTTCACAAATAAACGTATCCAGGTGTTAGACTGGCCAAGTCACAGTCCAGACCTGAATCCAATAGAGAATCTGTGGAAAGAGCTGAAAACTGCTGTTCACAAACGCCTCCATCCAACCTCACTCACGATGCGGCCCACACGGAGCCAGTCCAATCAAACAACCACTTCACTCCTCCCCGTGCTCAATTGTAATAAATATATGAAACATTAAGGCTGCGTGCCTACGATCAGGGTTCACAGAGTTGTGGAGGCAGCGTGTTATAGCTTCATCCAAAATGCTGCGTTGTACAGTACAAGCAGTGTGGATGGGATTTCTAGAAATCTCGTGCCCACTGTGCGTGTACGGCCGGCAGATTAAAGTGACCTGCGGTGCGGCTTTCTGAGCAGCATGTCAATTCTTTGCTGCTGAGATGCAAGTGTTCTCCACAGGGAGAACAGAAGAGAGAGTCTGCAACTGCCCGAGCCCGGGTCATGGGCCCGTGCAGCTGCTGTCTCCTGCGGAGGAGACTCGCAGTGCTGCAGGTCAGGACCCGCTGTGTGCAGGTCCTGATCGTGTGCACATACCCAAATAACAAATTTCAGTGAAAGGGACTAAAAGAGGTCATGAAATTAGAAGATTGAAAAATACTAAATATTTAGGGTGTGGTTCAAGTAAAGGGCAACAATTGCAGGTATCACTTTCTAGATGTCGGGACAGACTAACTGGATTTAGCAATTTTCAAGAGGAATAAGTTTAGAAGTGAAGAGTGCAAGCATTTAACAAACATATCTACTTTAAGCGACAATAGTTATGAGACAACTACTCAAATTTTATTTTCTATATTTTTTTTTTGTTCCAAAACTGACAGCTTAAGTACATATTATCGCTTATCTGGAAGCGAGCTGAAGATGGCTTGTTGTAGCAAGATGATAAATGATGGGGGATGTGGTGACAAATGGCTCTGTGACACTATTATTTCACAAACGCTTGTATGTACAGAGATTAATGTAACACTCTTGGCTTTTCCAAAACATTTTGAATCAAGATCACAGCGATGGTGGAGGGAAAAACACTTTCTGAAGACAGATGCATAAATCACAAAATAAATAGCTTCAATAAAGTCGCTGTGCCCATCCAATTCATATATTAGCTGGAATTACAGCTTGAGGAATTGGGAAAGTTTTAGAAATCAATATATCACAGATATACAGTACAAGTACAACTATTAGTACATGATACGGCATATCTACTTTTATCTTTAATTGCAGTGACCAACATTAACAATTGCAGTGCTGAGGGTAAAAAGGTACGATGTTATAATTTACAGTCCATCCAATTCATATATTAGCTGGAATTACAGCTTGATGAATTGGTAAAGTTTTAGAAATCAATATATCACAGATATACAGCACAAGTACTACTGTAAGTACATGATATGGCATAAACTTTTATCTTTAATTGACCAACATGAACAATTGCAGCGCTAAAGGTCCAGTCACACTAAGCAACTTACCAGCGATCCCAACAACGATAGGGATCGCTGGTAAGTTGCTAGGAGGTTGCTGGTGAGATGTCACACTGCGACGCTCCAGCGATCCCACCAGCAACCTGACCTGGCAGGGATCGCTGGAGCGTCACTACACGAGTTGCTGGTGAGCTCACCAGCAACCAGTGACTAGCCCCCAGCGCCGCGTGGAAGATGCTGCGCTTGGTAACTAAGGTAAATATCGGGTAACCAACCCGATATTTACCTTGGTTACTAGCGCACGGAGCTACACGTGCAGAGAGCAGGGAGCAGCGCACACTGAGCGCTGGCTCCCTGCTCTCCTAGTTACAGCACACATCGGGTTAATTGCCGATGTGTGCTGCAGCTAAATGTGCACAGAGCAGGGAGCAGCGCACAATGCTTAGCGCTGGCTCCTTGCTCTCCTAGCTACAGCACACATCGGGTTAATTAACCCGATGTGTCCTGCAGCTACATGTGCACAGAGCAGGAGCCGGCACTGACAGTGAGAGCGGCGGAGGCTGGTAACAAAGGTAAATATCGGGTAACCAAGGACAGGGCTTCTTGGTTACCCGATGTTTACTGTGGTTACCAGCCTCCGCAGAAGCCGGCTCCTGCTGCCTGCACATTTAGTTGTTGCTGTCTCGCTGTCACACACAGCGATCTGTGCTTCACAGCGGGACAGCAACAACTAAAAAATGGCCCAGGACATTCAGCAACAACCAACGACCTCACAGCAGGGGCCGGGTTGTTGCTGGATGTCACACACAGCAACATCGCTAGCAACATCGCTGCTACGTCACAAAAGTTGTTCGTTAGCAGCGATGTTGCTAGCGATGTTGCTTAGTGTGACGGGGCCTTAAGGGTAAAGGTAAGATATTATAATTTACAGTCCATCAAAGTGCCTTATGTGAACATTTACCTTTTCTAACATCTTTGCAGAGAGGGTAAAACTTACAAATAAGTCCAGAAAAAAATAAAAACAAACCTTGTACCAATGAAAGACATCATTGAATATGTCAACAACTCCTCTATGCATGGAATCATGGTGGTCCATGTAATGCATAAAAGCTAAACCACAAAAAGAGGAATTACATTTTCCCTGAAAAATTCACACCAAGAAAGGACAGTGTTTACCTGCCCCGGTCACAGAAACAAATGCACTCACAGGATGTAACAAAACCCCATAATAAAGATGGCGGCAACAGGTGCAGAACACTGATGGAGCAACTACTCACACACTGCCACTCCATGGAGAAGGTGATTGCTTAGTATTAAAATTGCACACAAAATACACTTGTATAGGGTGCCGTTTACACATGAAGGTCCACAGCGTCTGCCTTACAGCCTATTGATGACACCATATTATTAGACTAAGCGATTCCCCAGCACTATATAAGTGCACCACATAATTACATCGTTACATAGGTTGAAAAAAAGCCCTAGGTCCATCAAGTTCAGCCTTCCTCCACCAATTATACATGTTGTCCCTAAGTCACTTATAACTAACAATGTTTTGTGTGTAGTGAGGAAATCATCCAGCCCTGATATAAAAGCTGATATAGTATCTGCCATTACTACCTCTTGTGGTCGGCATTCCACAGTCTGACTGCTCTAACTGTAAAGAACCCTTTCCTATTTAGCTGCCAGAATCGCTTTTCTTCCACTCGCAGCGAGTGCCCCCTGGTCCTTAGTATTGTCTTCGGAAGAAATAAGTCATGGGCCAGTCCTTTATATGGACCAGACTCGTACATATAAATGATAATCCTTTGACGTCTTTTATCTAAGCTAAACAAACCCAACTTTTCCAACCTCTCATCATATGGGCGGTCTCCATTGCTTGTAGTAGTCTAGCTACCCGGCTTTGAACTGACTCAAACTTCTGAATGTCCATTTTAAAATGTGGAGCCCAAAACTGGATCCCATATTCCAGATGTGGCCTTACAAGTGATTTATAGAGGGGTAACAAGACGTTGGGATCACGGGATCTAATCTCTTGCTGCTGCCTGACATTGAGTGCTGCTGCTCAGCTTATTTGTAACCAGAATCCCCAAGTCCTTCTCCTGTTCTGTAGTCCGAAGTTTACTTCCATTTAAGGCAAATGCAGCTATAGGATTACTCCGTACTAGGTGCATTACCACACAGGAATGGGGACCACAGTTTACAAGGCCTACATTAATGAGCCTGGCTGCATGCTATATAAAAATGTGATAAGTGCAAGAAAAAAAAATTATATACACAGATATAGTGTATGTGGTATTAGTTAATATCTTGACCAAAATACGGATGCCACATCCCACGTCAAGGGTCCTCATCCTTGCGAATCCCTACACTGAATTTAACAGTTAAACCACAAAAAGAGGAATTACATTTTCCCCAAAAAATTTGGAAAAATCAGGAGGTAAACATTGTTGCCCTTTCTCAGAGGGCACTCACCATATGAAGGCAGAAAACTTGTATTAAATTTTTTACGTGAAACAGGCATAACAGGACAAAGGGGAGAGAGACCGACCACCCACAGACGACAGCTGCAATCGGCGCTTTGACTTGTCACTCGGCAGTCTTCGGCTTTTTTTGGCCGTGTTCGCGGTGATGCCAGGGTTCACCGAAGTCCATGGCTTAGCCATGGAAGCGATTGAACTTTGACAGTCACTGTCAGCCTGCTTCTCGCTTTGTAGAGACGTTTGTCTGTACAGTGCGATGAAGCAGAGCTGACATTGCTCTCCCTGATGGCGGTGGCACGCTGGGTAATAAAGGGGTTAATATCAGCTTTGTATTATCAGCTGGTACTAAAACTGAAATTCATGGTGTTATGCCAAATTAGACATTACCACCATGAATTTCTAGTAAACCGTAAAAAAAACAAAAAACAAAACCCAAATAAACAAAAGAAAACATAAGAAAAAAAAAAACAAAAAAACCCCCCAAAACGGATTTTTTTTTTAATTGGAAATAAAACAAAAAAAACAATTTAGAGACTCCATCTTTATTATATAAAAAAAAAATCCTTAGTCCAACATAGTCCACAGGGAGAGCAATGTCAGCTCTGCTTCATCGCTCTGTACAGACAAGCGACTCTACAGAGCGAGAAGCAGGCTGACAGTGACAGTCAAAGTTCAATCAAGTCCATGGCTAAGCCATAGACTCGGGTGAACCCTGACGTCACTGTGAACACGGATGAAATATGCCGAAGACTGCCCAGTGACTAGCAGCGCAGTGAATGCCACCGTAAGTTAATGATCGGACCTGGAAGCAGAAGCGGCCGGGAGACAGCGGCTGAGCGGGTCTGCAAGACGTGTCGCGGGACCGGTAAGTACAATGACAATGTTTATTATTAACTATATTTTACAGCCCCCTCCCGCCCCCATTCCATATCTGTCAAGTCCAAGCTCTGGGTTCGGACGCAAGTTCGGGTTATCTTCGGCCCTGAACTTGAACTTTACAAAACGTTCGGGCGAGGCTCCCGATCCCAAACATCAGGGGGGTTCGCCCATCACTATCTATAACAAAAGATTAATACTGCTACCAACTCACTTTGGGTAATTTTGCACAATGCACCTTACTATTTTAGGGCATCGGTGTATAGTTTTTACTACGGTTAGGGTGTAATCTGCACAGGTGCAATTTTAGAATATAATATTAGAAGTTTTAACTTATTTCCTTATTCGGTGCTTTTGTTTTATAAAATTAAATAGAAGCAGATATACAATAAACGTACTTTTTTTTTGTTTTCCAAGTACCTATAATTTGTGGAACGTTGCCCAATTGAACGCCTTTCTATTTAGTCTCCAGGAAAATTTACGACGCGGAGTTGAGACGACAAGCTTTTTACAGTCACATTAATGACACCTATGATATAATCTCCATAGAGGCCACCCACACTATATTTACACTTTTTCTTTTTACGCTAATGGAATAAAAACCAACAGGGTGCCAATAGACGAGCAACTGTCAGTCCCTGAAGAAGTTCTTAAGTAGAAAGCACTTGGGTATGGAGAGGTGCCAGAGCACCGAATGCAAACAGCATCATCACAGCAGAAAAGACGGAGGTAAGCTGGCGAGCAAAGCGCAGAAATGGAGAGAAAGGCAGGGGCTTATATAATGAACCCAAATCCAAAAGACAATGCTTCAAGGACAGCCTTAATTTTTTTTTTTTGCATATATGAACGACGGAATGATTTTAATGAGTGTTTTGGAACAGATTTTCTTCTGTGTTTGGTCAATGTGTAATACAAAACACTGATTAACCATACATGTTTAATCAGTTTTTCTTGCGTAAAATTAAAGAAAAAAAATAATAAAACCCTCAGTTTCCCTAGATCTTCCGGTCAGTGGAGGACAGAACTAGTATGTCATCCTAGTTTTCCACAGATCAAAATTGTCCTTTTCAAATATATGGGTCAATGACTGATTGAAATTGGACATTTCACCCGGTTTGCAAAAAAATAAATTAAAAAAAAATAAATAAAAAATAAAAGGGACATGTGAACAGCACCATAAATGTTTGTGTTGTACACATGAAAAAAAATAATCAAAAAAAAAATCACAGAATATATGTGAGAAAACCCCATGGGAAAACAAAAAATAAATCTACAAATTCGTGAATGGAAGATATGTTTTCCTAGTTTATGCTGAATACTATTTTTTCTGTATATTAAAATCTATACTGGAGGGTTTGAATGTTTTGTTGCCACCTGTTTTTAATCATATAAAGAACACATCAATAGGGAAGAAACGAAGATTCTATTAGGTCATTAAAGTTTATTCTGAATACAATGAAGCTATGGTTACGTTCATTCATGGTGTGATGTGATACACACTACTTATAGTAGGCGACGCAGATAATCACAGTTTCCTTTGTATACACCACACTACAAATTACTATGCACATGCTATTATTCCTTTCATTTCCCTAAATGGTCGATGCAAAGGAGTCAATATAACATTGAAATCACCAACCGTTAAAGTAAAAATCAAATTTTATTGGACAAACCTCCCAATAACAGCATTTTTTTTCAAAGCTAAAAAAACTTCTCAAAATGCACTGTTCCAAACTACGTACTAAAGTTCCCAAACATTTTATAAATATATTTTTTTCAATAAAGAACTGAAAATGGTCAGACACTATATAAACTTGGCCGAGGTAATTTACACACCTTCAGGGATTCTAAAAAAAGGGGTCTACCAGCTGTCTCCCCATGACTCTGTCCCAAAACATCAAAATAGCAGCTGCACTCAAGTAGAGGGAGGGGAAAAAAAGCAAAGATGTATATGGTGAACACTGGAATGTGAAAATGCACTACTGCAAAGAAAACATGAAAAATGTGAAAAATTTTGGGGAAAAAAATACGTTAAATGGATTTTCCCCATTAACAAAGTTGATTTTAATCAATAGATCTTGGAATAATAATTTCTACAATTTGATGTGTTTAAAAAAAATGTTCCAATTTTGAGATAATCTTATATATGTGCCCCTGCTGTGTACAGTGTAATGGCCATGTCTGACCGTACAGGGACATGGTCTGATCATATCACATCTCCTGTACAGGGAAGGAAATGTAAAGAAAAAAAAAATAGTATACAAAACATTACAGCACAGGATAGCAAATTATTCTTCTTTTGTGGTAAAACATTTTTTATAGGCTGGTAGGGAAATGTTTTACCTCACAAAGAGAATCATTTGTGATCCCTCCCGTGCCCAAGAGATGTGATAATTAGTTTGTCAGACACGGCCATTACACAGTAAATTACTACACAGTAAATTACAGGAACATTTTTTTTTGCTTTTAAAAACCTAATTGTGGAATTTATTCCAAAATGTATTGATTAAAATGAACTTTAAAATTAAATTTTGTTCATGAGAAAACCCCTACAAGTTCCTTATGCACATACTTTAAACAGGGATTCTATTTTCTTTTTCTACATAAACTGAAATTTTCTAATTTTTTTGAGAAATCAGTAGATTATTCTTCCCTTGTGGTTATCTATGTCAGGCAATAAATAGTAGGAGGAAAATAGAGTGGTCACAGAATTTTTATTTACTGCTAAAAAAATTAATGGAGACAATGGCATTGCAGCAATAGAGGAGCAAAACCGGCGAGGAACAGCACAGTCAGGAAGCAAAGAGAAGACTGCTAGTTTCAGATTTGCCGAGAAATAACACCAACAATTTCTGCAATTTTGAAGATGTGCATCTAAATACAGTGGAACCTTGGTTAACGAGAACAATCTGTTCTGGGACTGTGCTTGTTAACCAAGTTACTCGTCTAGCAAAGCAAGATTGCCCATAGGAAATCATTGCAATGCAGACAATTCGTTCCACAACTTGTTAAATGTCCCATCCTGGTCCCCTATAATGCCATTACAAACATGAACACACACCTATTATGCTCACCTTGCCTTCCGTTCCATCGCCGGCCTCCTGGAACATGCAGTTCGCCGGTACAAGATGTGTATCGGGTAACCATTGCGATGAGGGAGGAACTTCCGCTGTCAGAGCGCTGACGTCAAAGGCGTGAGCCGCGTGCCTCTGATTGGTCAGCACGCTGCTTTTGAGTAGCAGCTGACCGCGGAAGTTCCTCTATCGTCGCGATGGTTACTGATGCACATCCAGTAGCAGCGAACTACAACAATTGGGAGGCCGGTGATGGCACGGAAGGTAAGGTGAGCATAATATGTGTGTGTGCGCATGTGTGTTTGTGCGGACTGCAAGAGCGGGTCAGAGCGCGGTGGATGTACGGAACCGGAAGTGTGTGCGGTGAGTATTTTGCTCGTACGGCAAAGCTTTCTCGTAAACTGAGTTACAAATTTACAGCAAGCTTTGCTCGTTAAGCGAAATACTCACACACCAAGTTACTCAAACCGAGGTTCCACTGTATGTACAATTCAAAATAGCAAACTATGACTAAAGCTGGTGTCACACATAACGACGACGACAACGACGTCGCTGCTACGTCACCATTTTCTGTGACGTTGCAGCGACGTCCCGTCGCTGTCGCTGTGTGTGACATCCAGCAACGACCTGGCCCCTGCTGTGAGGTCGCTGGTCGTTGCTGAATGTCCAGCTTCATTTTTTGGTCGTCACTCTCCCGCTGTGACACACACATCGCTGTGTGTGACAGCGAGAGAGCGACGAAATGAAGCGATCAGGAGCCGGCACTGGCAGCTGCGGTAAGCTGTAACCAGCGTAAACATCGGGTAACCAAGGGAAGACCTTTCCCTGGTTACCCGATGTTTACGCTGGTTACCAGCCTCCGCTCTTGCTGCCAGTGCCGGCTCCTGCACTGTGACATGTGGCTGCAGTACGCATCGGGTAATTAACCCGATGTATACTGTAGCAAGGAGAGCAAGGAGCCAGCGCTAAGCAGTGCGCGCGGCTCCCTGCTCTCTGCACTGTGACATGTAGCTGCAGCACACATCGGGTTAATTAACCCGATGTGTGCTGCAGGAGAGCAAGGAGCCAGCGCTAAGCGCGGCTCCCTGCTCTCTGAACTGTGACATGTAGCTGCAGCACACATCGGGTTAATTAACCCGATGTGTGCTGCAGGAGAGCAAGGAGCCAGCGCTAAGCGCGGCTCCCTGCTCTCTGAACATGTAGCACAGCGACCTTATGATCGCTGCTTCTGCTGTGTTTGACAGCTAAGCAGCGATCATAACAGCGACTTACAAGGTCGCTGTTACGTCACCGAAAATGGTGACGTAACAGCGACGTCGTTGTCGCTGTCGTTTAGTGTGACACCAGCTTAAGCATTAGAAGGACAACTTTATTTTAATTAAATAATAATTTGATAGTTTGAGTGTATGTTACTGTGGAATATATATAATGGTTTGGAAATCCTACACTGTAGCAGGTTTCTTTTTAATCAAAGACGAGTGGAATCATAAGAAAAGTGCAATGTCTTTTCTTTTTAGATTTCCTTCTTTTTGGATCCACAAAAACACGTATGAATCCGAACAAGAAAAAGCTTGTCTGTCTTGACGAGTTCTACCTGTTTAGATTACTCACTTGAGGCGACAGTTGATTTACTAATCAGCAGCTTTTTGGACACAGATTTAAAGTCCTAGCACCTTTACATACAAAGTTGAAGAACTTTCTAAAATGTCTTATTTTGCAGCTTTATTTAGCGCAGTATGTTTGTAAAAAATGTTCGAAACGTGTTAGAGCTCCTGCTCAATTTTGGCTGCTGTCTCCTTTCCTTCTCTCAGTGTTTGGCCAGTTTCACAGGTTCGCACTTGATGGTTCGATTGTGGACTGTGATGTCCGGACCAGACATGGGTTTTTCTTGACCTGAAAGATCTGAGGCATCTATGAGGCTGTTGTGTCTGGGTCAGAAGACCAGATGTTGCTCCAGATGTAGTGGTCCGCTCATGGACCAGAAAGACGTGAAGATAGTAGTTGCGAGTAGTGGGTGGCGTAGAAAGGTCCTCAGTGGTCGGGGGCGAAGGCAAAGTAACCGCCTTATTGAGAGCATAGACAACTGGATATAGAGAGGAGCGGACCATGGAAGATTGGTTCAGTAGGTTCAGCCGGAATTTTGATAAAGTTTGGTTTGGGACCCGAACTTGACCAGGACTTCATCTGAAGTCAGTGATTGGCAACTCAGGTCTTCGCACAAATGCAGCCAGCCATAAACAGATCACTTCCGGAGGCAGGAATCGAGTTTTTACATGTTTTTTTTTGGTGCACACTACATCCGAGCTATTGTTTCCCCCAGTATGAGCCATTCAAACACTACAATCGGCTCACACTGTGCTGAGCATAGGGCATACCCGAGCACAGCGATGCTCGTGCAAGTGGTTTGCATATGTAGAGCACCCGAACTCCGAACTGTAACTTTTTTTTTGGAAAGTCTATATTCGGTACGGAGAATGAACCTCGGGTTCGTGCATCTCTAGTTATAGCACAATAATGAACGCTAATGAGAAGGATATATGGTATCGGAGCTGTGCCGATATAGGAGGTAATGAAAACAGCAGCTCTCTGGCTATGCACAGACCGAACATTCATTACTGGGAGAGACACACCCATAAGAGAAGAATCTGAATTTTGGAACAGGCTGCAAACTGCATTTTAGAGAAGGGGTGGGGATGACTGAATAATGGATTGAGATTGCAGAGTGAAACTTGTAGCATATATAAAAATCATTTTTATTCCCCATGCCAATTATATCTACGGAATTTAACATGGACGTTCAACCACTCATGACATAGTAGCTGTAGTTAAAAATATAATCTCAAGAATTTTTCATGCCATAAATTTCTGCTTGAGCAGCTAAAGAATTACGTGTGTAAGGAAGGAGTGGAGTGGAAGGGGTCTTTAGGAGGGGGTGGGAATAAAAGCACACAACAGTTTCTAAAACTAACGCTAAGAAGTACCACTAATTACAGTTCTGCACAACACACGAAAATGGACATCAAAGCATAAGCATAGGCTTTATTTTAGGACGTGTATACACTACACCAGAGACCAAGAATGGTATTTTGGGTTTACTCTTATGTTCAAAACCTTTTACGGCCAAAGAACAAGCAGCTAGGATGTGGACGACGCCTTATACTTAATTGTTTGCATTTCTGACAATATGACACAAGCCATCTTTTACTGGACTGTTTATTGAGTGATGAGCCAGGGTGCAAAAAAATAAATAAAAAATAAGCAGAGCATTCGGAACGCATTTGGGTTCCTGAAAGAAAGCAGGTGGTGTTCAGATGCCTAAAGCAATGTATCATTTCATTTTCATTAAATTGGCTCCCACGTATGGAAAGTCATTACACTGCCACCACTATTTGTTTGGGATATTACTAGAGTTTAGCAAAAAGATTTGCTCGTGAGTAGTCCATGTCCGTCAGACCAGAGACCCATGACCCTCTTATTACTTGCACCTCTTCTGGTCTGTAGGCCTGGCGCAATGTCTTGCGTGCGTCTAGTTGCAACGATGGATGTTGTGCCAAGGATGAAGCAAGAAGTACAAGGTTCTGGTCTTCTAGCCGCGAACTACCGATGTGGCTGTTAGACCAGGTCCTGAAGCTTTTTTTGCTTAATGCTGGCTAATATACATGCATTTATTTATTAATTTATTAATCCAAATATTTTAAGTATTTAATGGTAATTTACATATTTTGCTGATCAACGGGTGATAGAAGTTGGTACAGTGAAAAAAATATAACAACTTAGGCTACACGCGCATACTGCGTTTTTTGGTGCAGTTTTGTGGTCAGAAAGTTCTCACTTTTGATTTCCCAGCAAAGTCTATGAGAATTCAGATTTAGTGTGCGCACAATCTAATTATTTTTGTCTGCACTCTATTTGTCACAAACTTCTGACAATCTGCAGCATGTTCTATCTTTTTGGGTTTTGTCCCTGCGTATTTCACTAGTGATGGGAGGACTCTCAAATCAATCCCCTGCTGACTCGGGTCGGCGGAGGGTTGATCCCTAGTATTTGGTGGCATATCGGTCCCCAAATAATCTATGGGGACCAGAATCCAGTGCAAAGGGGTAGGAGCAAGCACTTCATACTCACCAATCACCAGCGCGGCTGTCACACTGCTCCCGCAGCCTCTCATTAGGCTCATATATATATTCACTGCTACTCTCACCCACCGGCATCTATGATTGGTTGCAGTCAGACGCATCCCACGCTGAGTGACAGCATGTCTGACGCTTCCACTTCCAGTAGAAGAATCTTATCAATGTGACAAACCTGGGTGGCTGCAGGCTGCTAGTTTTGGGCTGGGAGGCTCCCAATAACTGTGGGTCTCCCCAGCCTAAGAATACCAGCCAAGAGCTGTATGGCTTTATCTTTGCTGGGTATCAAAATTGGGGGGACTGCACGCAGATTTTAAATTTAAAAAAAAACAAACAAAACAAAAACATGCATGCGATTTTTTCTATTTTGATACACAATCAAGATAAGCGCATGGCTAAGGGCTGCAGCATGTAGCCGTGAGCTTTATCTGTGCTGGGTATCATAATATGGGGGGACCCTACGCCAGTTTAAAAAAAAAAAAAAAATAAATATTTTTACTGTACACTAAAGACTCGCACTCCGGACCTGTGATTAAAAGCGTCAGACAGGCTCTCACACAGGCTGGGGGCGCTGTCTGACTGCAACCAATGACAGACGTCGGTTGGCGGAAGAAGCAGTGAATATGCATGAGCCTAATGAGCGGTCCTGGAAAAAGAATGAGCAGCCACAGGAGTAGTGTACAGCTGCGTCGGTAAGTCAGTGAGTAAATCGCGTTCGCTTTATTATTTTTTAATTTTTTAAAAAAAAAAAAATTCTAAAGAGTGTACGACCCCCGCGGGTGCCTTTGAACCTGTGGGCGGGGGAGGGGGGTTATGTCGGACTTCACAGAAAAACAAGCATCAAAATCAACAAAACGCACCAAAAATGCAGTCATTACAAGCTTTTTTTGTTGAGTTTGGTGCAGTTTTTTGTAACAACAAAACTGTAGAGTGCATGCAGCCTAAAAGAGTGCTTAGTTTATGGCTTAAAGGATATGGAGTCCTATGTATCAGTTTAAATTAAATAAAAAATGCATTTTATGTATTTTTATGCAATCAAGTTATATCAAAGTCTTTTGCGAAATTTGGCTCCTAAACTTTGAGATGTCTGCAGAGGCACCACAACCCCCAGCATGTGTGCAGAGACACTGCAACCCCCAGCACGTCTGCAGAGACCCCACAACCCCCAGCACGTCTGCAGAGACCCCACAACCCCCAGCACGTCTGCAGAGACCCCACAACCCCCAGCATGTCTGCAGCATCACCTGGCACGGACTCTCACTCTCCTCACAGGAGCGGGTCAGTTGCATGCATCTCTATACAACCGACCAGCTCCTGTGAGGAGAGAGTGTGTCCGTGCCGGGTCATGCAACGCGAGACTTTCGCGAGATACACGCAAGGCACTCGCAAGTGTGACACCGGTCTAAGGATACGGTTCCACTTACGCGTGACTGGAGCGAGTCTCGCATCGGTATCCCCCAGCATGTATTTCCATGCAGCTGAGGCGCTCCTGTCCAGAGAATGTGTAGCTGTGCCAGGCGATACCGATGCGAGACTCGCACGAGTCATACGCAAGTGGAACCGTACCCTTACAGTTCAAAATACCCTATACAAGTGTGTGCAAAAATCACGAAAAGCATCCACATGTGTCAGCATAATGATGTATAGAAGAACTTTTGCACTTTATTATTTTCATAAGAAAATCACAGATGGTAAAAACAAACAGAAGAAAAACTTGGACAGTTTTCATGGTAAATCCAGCTGATTCCTTTGGTGTTACAAAGTCTATTCTCCCATTTATGTACAAATTGCGTTGCTATACAAGAGAGTGTTACAGGTTTCAGGGGATTCTGCCTTGGTTACACATGCAAATAGGGAAAATAATCATATTTGCTAAGAGAACACAAGATGACCTTTTAGATTAACCCACAGAACATCTTTTAGAGCCTCTCCCATCCTGATGTAACAGAAGCAGATAGTGAAGCAATGCCACTGTGCACACTCAAATCCAACTTTACTTCTTACACAAACTACAGATATTCAGTGTGAGCAATGAAAAGTCCAGATGTACTGGGGTATCTCTGCTAGTTAAAGGGAATATGTCAGCAGATTGTTGCTATGTATACCTGAAATCAGAAATTTACACACCATCTAAAAACATATTTGCAGGTTTTTTCACTATGACATAAAATCAGAGTAAACCTTTCCCATTTTAGGTCAATTAGGAACCAAAATTAATTATATTTTCGAGAGAGAGAGATCGAGAGAGAGAGAGAGAGATCGAGAGAGAGAGAGAGAGAGAGATCGAGAGAGAGAGAGAGAGAGAGATCGAGAGAGAGAGAGAGAGAGAGATCGAGAGAGAGAGAGAGATCGAGAGAGAGAGAGATCGAGAGAGAGAGAGAGATCGAGAGAGAGAGAGAGAGAGATCGAGAGAGAGAGAGATCGAGAGAGAGAGAGAGAGATCGAGAGAGAGAGAGAGAGAGATCGAGAGAGAGAGAGAGAGAGATCGAGAGAGAGAGATCGAGAGATCGAGAGATCGAGAGATCGAGAGAGAGAGATCGAGAGATCGAGAGAGAGAGATCGAGAGATCGAGAGAGAGATCGAGAGATCGAGAGAGAGATCGAGAGAGAGATCGAGAGAGAGATCGAGAGAGAGATCGAGAGAGAGATCGAGAGAGAGATCGAGAGAGAGATCGAGAGAGAGATCGAGAGAGAGATCGAGAGAGAGATCGAGAGAGATCGAGAGAGATCGAGAGAGATCGAGAGAGATCGAGAGATCGAGAGATCGAGAGATCGAGAGAGAGATCGAGAGAGAGATCGAGAGAGAGATCGAGAGATCGAGAGATCGAGAGAGAGATCGAGAGATCGAGAGATCGAGAGAGAGATCGAGAGAGAGATCGAGAGAGAGATCGAGAGAGAGATCGAGAGAGAGATCGAGAGAGAGATCGAGAGAGAGATCGAGAGAGAGATCGAGAGAGAGATCGAGAGAGAGATCGAGAGAGAGATCGAGAGAGAGATCGAGAGAGAGATCGAGAGAGAGATCGAGAGAGAGATCGAGAGAGAGATCGAGAGAGAGATCGAGAGAGAGATCGAGAGAGAGATCGAGAAAGAGATCGAGAAAGAGATCGAGAAAGAGATCGAGAAAGAGATCGAGAAAGAGATCGAGAAAGAGATCGAGAAAGAGATCGAGAAAGAGATCGAGAAAGAGATCGAGAAAGAGATCGAGAAAGAGATCGAGAAAGAGATCGAGAAAGAGATCGAGAAAGAGATCGAGAAAGATCGAGAAAGAGATCGAGAAAGAGATCGAGAAAGAGATCGAGAAAGAGATCGAGAAAGAGATCGAGAAAGAGATCGAGAAAGAGATCGAGAAAGAGATCGAGAAAGAGATCGAGAAAGAGATCGAGAAAGAGATCGAGAAAGAGATCGAGAAAGAGATCGAGAAAGAGATCGAGAAAGAGATCGAGAAAGAGATCGAGAAAGAGATCGAGAAAGATCGAGAGAGCGATCATACATAAAGTACTCTTCCTTTAAACAATATGGGACAGCTCATATGATGATGTCATGTCTTTGGAAACTTCTGATAGGTTTATTGGCAACATCTGAGTTAGAGACACATCTGTGGATGTATTATAATGCATACCTGAAACACACTGCTTCTTTGTGTAGTATCATGGGAAGTCGAAAGAAATCTTAAGAAAGGAATTAATCTGTACAATTATACACAAGTACAAACAAGATGGGAATGTCCAGCCATCATACCACTCAGGTAGAGATGGGTTCTGTGTTCCAGAGAAGAACATGCTTTGGTCAGACATGTGCATAGCAACCCAAGAACAAAAGCAAAAGACCTTGTGAAGATGCTGGCGGAAGCTGGTAAGATTGTGTCATTATCCACAGTGAAACGAGTACTGTATTAACTTCAGCTGAAAGGACACTGCCAGAAAGAAGCCATTACTCCAAAAGATAAAAAAAAGTCAGACTAATGTTTGCAAAGGCACACAGGAACAAAGACCTTCATTTTTGGAGACCTGTCCTGTGGACTGACAAAACGAAAATTGAATTGTTTGGCCACAACGACCATCGTTACAACTGGAGGAAAAAGGGAGAAGCTTTGAAGCCTAATAAACACCATCCCAATTGTGAAAAACGGGGGTGGCAGCATCATGTTGTGAGGTTGTTTTGCTGCAGGAGGGGCTGGTGCACTTTCACAAACAGATGGCATCATGAGGAAAGAAGATTATGTGGCAAAACTGAAGCAACATCTTAAGACCTTAACTAGGAATTTAAAGCTTGGGCAGAAATGGGTCTTCCAAAAGGACAATGACCCGAAACATACTACCAAACTGGTTACAAAGTGGCTTAAGGATAAGAAAGTCAATGTTTTGGCGTGGCCATCACAAATCCCTGATCCCAATCCTATTGAAAATTTATAGTCAAAGCTGAAAAGGCCGGTGTAAGCAAAGCACCATAAAAAAACACACAGTTTAGAGTAATGGTACCAAACATTTGCCAGAACTTGGGTCAAATACTAATGAAATGTATGTAAACTTTTGACATTGCAGGAAGCAATAAAAATCCCTTAAAACATTTTCTCTCATTCTGGCATTTGGAAATTATAAATAACTTTGGTTCCTAATTGATCTAAAACTGGAAAGGTTTATTCTGTTTTCATGTCAGATCGTGAGAAAAACCTGCAGATGTGTCTTTTTAGATAGATAAAAAATGTAAACTTTTGGTTTCAACTGTAAGCTGAAGACAGGATGCTGCAGGGGTTAACACAGAATTCAGGGATGCCAGTTTTGTCAATGTCCAATTTGCTGTTTGCTATGTTTGTTTAAGGAGCAGGACTTACCATTGCTTGGACTAAAAAGTCACGTGAATGGCAGTTCAGCACCCTGCCTCCTCTGATTGACACCTCACCATCAATGCTCAATCTCTATAGAGAGCCTGGTGTGGGCAGGGGCAGCTTTCTCAGTTCTGCTACATGGCTAAATCTAAAAATTCTGATTGTGCCAGAACTGCTGCAGCCAGTAATCTAAGTGATACATTGTTGGACTCAGGGTCTCTTTGCCGACATCAACCTGCTCTCAGATAAGTTAAACAAAAACCTCCAGGTTCTTTTAAAAAAGGATTAGTCTTAAAAAGGGGAGCAGTCACAATTTTTTCCCACTTTAAATAGAGTACCTTCTCTAATTGGCACTTCTTGACCAATTCTGGAACACTATCTTTTCAGTGCTCTTTCATTCCAAAATTATACATCCCCCCCAAGTCATAAAGAACACTCAACCTTCAAGTTTCCACTTTAACAAACTAGGTGTATACTACAGAAACTATGTGGGCGTTTGCCTTTTCTCCTCTCAAATGTTGACCAATCAAAAACAGAGCTGTGTTCTAGAGAGGGAAAAAGCAAACTCCTACAGAAAAGGTCAAAGCTGCAGCCTGACAGCATATTTTCAAGTCATATTTGTCTTATCCCTTCTTGCCATTTGAGATCCATAATACAGGAAAGCATCAGTAACACAGAAATGCAGGAGATAAGCAGCACAGTATATCATACAATGGGGTTCAGCTCTCTCGAGGTGCTGCACTCCTGCAATAGCAAGAAGGAAAACGTTGACTGTGGAATCAGAATATGCTGAGCGAGGCTGTAGCAGTGGCCTTTTTGCTTTTTCCCCCCTCTATAACATTGGCCAATCAAAACACGGCTGCTTCATAGAGGGGCAGAAGCAAATACACACCACACACACACACAAGTTCTATGGTATATGCCCAGTTGGTTGAAGGAAAAATTTACTTTAAGCTAGCTTAAATCAAAATGGTTTTCTTAACATGTCAGTGTGGACTGCGTCTGTATGCCTTCCTTGGTCTGCGTAAAGTGAATCCGAACGTTAGAGAAAGCTGCAGTACATCTGAGTGTACAGAAAACACCCATGTTTGCCATTTGTAAAACCGTCAGTCAGCAGAGAACAAACAGATGTTGGCACAACTCTGCTCTCACACCACAGCCTGAAGAGGGCTTCCATGGGATAGTGGTTAGGAAAGATTAATAGGCTCCAAGCAATTCTAATCCTAAAGACGTCAATTTCATACAAGCCCAGTTAACCCCATCATGCCCCACTGACAACGACTATACACTTACAGCTACATAAATAAAAGTAAAAACAAACAAAATGCCAGATAAAAACACAAAATACCCTATAATAAATAGTAGTACATCTAAATAACATAGGGCAATTGATTAACACTGTTTGATCAAAGAACGTATAAGCCATCCCACCCTGACAAGGTGTGACCATCAGGACAGTCCAACTCTAGTATTAAACCACTCTACACTTAAACCTACATAAATAAAAAAAAGTTTGTGCCAGTCTTACTTCTAGCGATTAAATTACTGTACGATGTATCTGTATGGAAAACATTACATGTGTAGTGGACTTGTAAACCTAGCTCAAATTCCTAAAAGGGTTATCAAATCAAATGGTTGGCATGCTTCAAAAATAAGACCTAGTTGTGTACCATACTATAAAAAAAAAATAAGCCCTACTCAAAAAATAAGCCCTACTCCAAAAATAAAAGTGTGACACCCCATGGATCCCAGGATAGGAGCTTCAATCCTAACCTGGTATATCGATTGCCAGGCCAGTGGTTTACAGAGGTCGTGGCCTGACCAGGTTCCGTTGTCCCATGGTGCACAGTAAAAGGGGCAAGCAAGGATTGTACCTGGAGAGGTTGTCACCGGTTACAGTGGTGACTGGGGTCCCGGCCTCCTCCGCTGTGGACCCTTCCTCCGACCTTCCCTCCTCCAGGAGTGGAACGGATGATGTCGACTACGCCACCTGTGGAATGCGGCCAGGGATAAGGCCGCCACTGCAGGGTACCTCGCCGGTGAAAATGTTGGGGTGCAGCCGGGATGATATCGCTCCCCACAGGTGGAGCGTCCCCCCGGGAGGGAGAATGGGGAATCGCCAGGTACCAAGGCGACGACCGAGTCAGAGTCACTGGGTTGCGGGTTTTACATTTCTTTACTCACAGGTCTTTATGTCGCATCCAGGATGCTGGTCTTTACTGCAATGATTCCGGTCGTTCCCAGGCAGGGCACTGGTCAAAGTCTGGTAGGGCAGCCTGTGGGCTTTCTCCTTTTTGTGCGCTCGTGTGGTGGTCCCCTACTAATCTCTGGAGCTCTTGGGACCTGCTACGCTGCCACCCGAAGCTGCGCTGGTTCAAAGGAGGCAATGAAATCCTCCCTTCTGTAACCCTCTTCTCCACCAAGCCCCACGGCTACCGGTCCCAGGTTCTCAACTCCTTCCCGGCTGGTCACCTCTCCTATTCCAAGTCTCTGTCGGCTTATGGACTGGGAACCTCCTAACTGGCGACATCCGCTGTCTCAGCTTAGGGACCCTCAGCCATCCATACGCCCGGTCCAAGGTAAGGAAAAGGTGTATGAACCGGTCTGGACCTGGTTGTTCCTCTGCTCTGCCTAACAGAGCTTCCACAGGGAGGTGGTCACTGTGTGTCCACTTTGTCTGGTCTCTCCACCCGTTCTCAGGTAAAGTGAAACTAAGCTGTTTGTTTTAGAAAACCAGAGACCAAGTAGAGCGGACCTCATATTTGTTGTAATATACATGGACCCCATAGAATACATACAAAAACTTGTGAACAAGAAGGGGTATTAATCATGTTTTTTTTTTTTTTTTTAAGTAAAACTACTGTACCACAGTTGTGAAAAAGTATACAGTTTTTATTATTACAAAAAGTGCAAATATCAAAAATCACATGTGATGACAGTTAGTAGTTAGACATACATAGTTAAAATTTAATTAGATGAGACAGAGAGAAAAAGGTCCCAGGGGGAGACAGACTACCCCTTAACTACTCCAAAAAAGAGCCCTACTCCAAAAAAGAGCCCTACTCCAAAAATGAGCCCTACTCCAAAAATGAGCCCTACTCCAAAAATGAGCCCTACTCCAAAAATGAGCCCTACTCCAAAAATGAGCCCTACTCCAAAAATGAGCCCTACTCCAAAAATGAGCCCTACTCCAAAAATGAGCCCTATTCCAAAAATGAGCCCTACTCCAAAAATGAGCCCTACTCCAAAAATGAGCCTGATTTGCAGTTCATTTTTGCTTACCATACCAATAATATCCTTAAGTAAGGCATCGTCCTCCCTTTCAGGATATGTAAAGTTTATTGGTGTACGTTGTCCAGTTGTGTTGCTGTACGCCCCAGAAGTTTATAGTCACATGCCGGCTAGTTAATGGAAAATTAATATTCACCCACCCCTCTTTGACAGCATCAGTGATCGGAATAGGGATTTTTCGCAAATGAACACTCTCCCCCTTCCCCATCTATAAAATATACATTCCAAACTAAAAAATATGTTAGTCTGATAAATCAACCTGTGTAAACATATCAATAAACCACTAAAATGCAAGGATATAAATGAGAAGTAATTTTATTAAGAAAAAAAAAATTCTAAAGACAATACAGATATGGAGAGCGGACTGCAAGTTTCTGGTAGACAGATACGGGGATCCAGACTCTACACCGGACACTGATATTCAATTGTGTGGATACAATTAGACCCAAAAGATTATTTTTGAAAAAAAACATACAGTGTGTGATCTATCTAGATGCAATGATTTATAAAGGCTTAAAAGGTTGAGAAAGCTGTTTATACAAAGTAGAAACCACTCAAAGATACAGCTATGATAAGAATCCATATTTAAATAAGTTACAATGACCCAATGGGCCAAGTAAGACGTTGAGCACTTGTATATAAATCAGTGTTGTAATAAGATTATCAAACAAGCAGCCATAACCATACCTTGAGCCACAGTCGTTGGTAAATTGCACACAACAGGATCAGGAAGTAGCCTCGACGCGTGTTTCACCGCACTGGGCTTTGTCAGGAGGCGTGGCTAACTTAGGGAAGGGGTAACTTACAGAGAACTGATGATCCTATGAGTGGCCGAGCTTAGAAAAAGCACACCCAGGTTGTCTATCTAATGAGGCTAAGATAGAAGAGATGTCATGTGATTATCTATAACCACGTGAACAGGACGGCTAATAAAATCTGCAAGGCAGCAATGCACTAACTTCCTCTCCTATGGGTAACGTAACAATGCAGAGGAATTGTAGGCGCATCACATTGCATGATATCGACAGAAACTTTAAGAGGGCTCATGTTTGCAGGTCCATGTGCAGCTAAATACGCTAACCAGACTGCTGCATGAGTTGCCGTTACATGTACTTAGCTCATGATAAAAGGCAGTCAGCCTCATTTCACCCTCAAACTATTTGTGTGTGTATGTAGCTCAAGCAAAGAATTCCAGCCAAGCATTTTAGCTGCAATGTCAGTTCCTCCATCACCAGGATGGAAGACCTGACAATGAAGCACCAGTATGAAAATTGAATCTGAAGTGCTTTGGGCATGATGAAGCACTTCCTAAACAAGACAGAAAAAGAATAAAAAAACGCCGTTGATATGTGGTACTGAAAAAGGAGGAACAACAAAAATCAATTTTGGAACAAAATCAAGCCAGACATTGCACTCGAAGGAAGAATTACCAAGCTATGAATTGCCTACTTTGGACACATCATACGAAGAGCACATTCACTGGAGAAGGACATCAAGGTTGGGAAAAATAGAAGGAGCAAGGCAAAAAGGAAGACCAGCAACCCAATGGCTAGATACTATCAAGATAATAGAGAAGATGATCCTGGTAGACCTATCTTGGATGCACTAGATCGATCCTCCTACAGAGCGTTCATCCATCAAAGTCGCCATGGCTCAAGATCGAGTTGAAGGACGTTAAAAGAAAGAAACCCTTCCTAAGCCTATTGTCTCTCTGGGTCTATTCCGGGCCCGGTGCCACCTTCTCCAGCTTGACGGCCAGTTTCACACAGCAAAGGAACTGTCAGTTAAGCACGTCAGCCTTAGGGGTACTTCTCACATAGTGAGATCACTAGCGAGATCGCTGCTGAGTCACAGGTTTTGTGACGCACCAGTGACCTTATCAGCGATCTCGCTGTGTGTGACACTAAGCAGAAACCTGGCCCCTGCTGTGAAATCGCTGACCGTTACACACTGCTCTGGTTCATTTTTTGCTTGTTGCTCTCCCGCTGTGAAGCACACATCGGCGTGTTTGACAGTGAGAGAGCAACGATCTGAATGTGCAGGGAGCCGGCTTCTGCGGACGTTGGTAACCAAGGTACACATCGGGTAACCAAGCAAAGGCTTTGCTTGGTTACCTGATATTTACCTTGGTTACTAGCGTCTGCAGCTTCTAGAAGCTGGTTCCCAGCACACGTAGCCGAGGCACACATTGGGTAACCAAGTGAAACTCTTTGCTTGCTTACCTGATATTTACCTTGGTTACTAGTGTATGCCGCTCTCAGGCTGCCAGTGCTGGCTCCCTGCACACGTAGCCAGAGTACACATCGGGTAATTAAGCGAAGCACTTTGCTTAGTAACCCGATGTGTACCCTGGCTACGAGTGCAGTGAGCCAGCGCTAAGCGATGTGCGCTGGTAACAAGGGTAAATATCGGGTAACCAAGCAAAGCATTTTGCTTAGCTACCCAATATTTACCTTGGTTACCAAGCGCAGCATCGTTTCCATGAGTCGCTGCTGGCTGGTCACTGGTTAGATCTGCCTGATTGACAGCTCACCAGCGACCATGTAGCGATGCACAGCGATCCTGACCAGGTCACGTTGTGGTCGAAATCGCTGGTACGTCGTTCAGTGAGGCGGTACCCTTACTTGCATATTGATTTATCAGTGAATTAGGAAGGCAGTGACCAGCTAAAGGTATGTCTGGAATTGTCTTTGTAGACAATTGTCAAAAAAGTTGAGGAACTGCAGTAAAAGCCATACTGGGTTTCTGTTCCTTTTTCTTAAGGCACTTTAACTTACAGATGAGTTTCTATAGAAGCCACAAGACATATGGAAATTCTTATCTACCAAGCCAGCTGTTCATAGTTTATTTTTATGAACATCCTAAGAACCAAACACTTGTTTGCGCACAGTGCATCAAACGAGTCCCAAGGAGCCTACTGAGATAGTTTAGAAGTCCTGGACAGATTACATTTAACTGTACACACTAGACTAAAGTCATCTGAATTTGCAAACATTGGCGGAAAAGGCCAAAAGCGTAAATTTGAGTGCCCCTTGACTCCGCTGAAGTCAGGGAAGAGAATGATCTGACACGTTGCATCTTCAACGGCCAATCGTTTTATTCTCCGGTTGATAATCTGGCTGTCATCAAGAACATAAAAAGGTATTTGGCAGAAATGTCATTAGCAAATCAGACATTCTCCTTCCTTTTACTTTACAAATGTGAGCGCAAAATAAAGTAAAATGTTCCCGTTAGATACAAACTATGGAGGATGGAATGCAATATCATACAGCATCTGAATGTAAAAAGGAGTCTTATGCTCATAACTGGGAGGATGTGACAAGCTTTACCGTATTGCTAACACAAGCCTCCATACAGTTGAATGGAAGAAGTGAATTCCTTTTTTAGAGAAGAAAAAATAAAAAAAATCCCAAAAACTTAAACATGGTATATTAATTCACAAATGCATCCAGAGAGTAGTAGTTAAAATCCAAATCTGGTAAAATTCAAATTTGATCTTCCAGAATTATACATCAAACTAAATACTGTTATTTATCAGCAGGGGTGAGCGAACCCAAACGGTACTGTTCAGGGTTGGTACCTGTCCGGTGCCCAAGTCCGAACATGGAGTTCTAAACAAAAGTCCTTGTTACTCTTCGAGTTCGTCAGCCGAATAAAGCTTGCTGAGAGGCTGCCGCACCGCTATTCAAGAAGCTTTTTGACTGTGTGCACTTCCGGATCCATCCCAACCATGCCAATTATTGGCATGGCTGTGATTAGCTGGTGCACCGTGTGACCCGGACTGTATAAAGGCTGGCTCCCAGGTTGCACCACCATTCTGATAACTTCTGAGCATGGAGCACACCGCCCCAAACACGGCCCGGCGCAGGCCGCCCCAAACACGGCCCGGCGCAGGCCGCCCCAAACACGGCCCGGCGCAGGCCGCCCCAAACACGGCCCGGCGCAGGCCGCCCCAAACACGGCCCGGCGTAGGCCGCCCCAAACACGGCCCGGCGCAAGCCGCCCCAAACACGGCCCGGCGCAGGCCGCCCCAAACACCCCAATTTACTAATTAGGTGACATTCTGGAGGTAAATGGTCACTCAGGATTTTATTGACGGCTACATGGAGCTGAATAAAAAAGCACGTCACAATTTTCAGATTTATATTTCTAAAATATTTAGAAAAATATGCATCACTTCCTTTACTCTTCACAAATACTTGCTACTTTGTGTTTGTGTATCACAAATTAATTTCAGTTTGTGGGTGTAAAGTGAAAAAATGGAATATTCACAGGTTGCGATTACATTTTAAAGGCATCATAGCAACTTGTAAAGGTGTAATCAGCAAAAAAAAAAAAAAAGGTTAAGCAGTTGCCTTTCCTAGCTTAATAGAAGTATCTCGCCACATTATGCACAATGAGCCACAGGAGGATGTGTCATGACTAACGTCAGTTGCCATTTCTGGCCTCCCTTGTCATGCTAGGTATGGGGAAAACGCATACGGTGACAGGAAAGAGAGAATCTGTGTCTAGGAATGGGGGAGATTGTGACCCCTGACCAAACCTTCCGCTAGCCCTGGCTCTTCTTTTTATAAATCAAACAATTTTTATTGTAGGAAGTTACATTACAAAAAGAAGAAATTCAGGTATCATTGGCAATAATACACAAAGAGAATATCGCTGTAACACGTGGTAGTATCACCTTTAATTATGATTCATATTTCCTATCAAACCACCAACAATCATGTCTGATGCATGTTGCAACTTTTTTAGGTTAAATCAATACCCAATATGTATAGAGTCAACCTACCAATTTACTCTTTAATCCTCAAAACGAGGGTTCCAAACAACCAGAACCAGAGAGTAAGAAAGGAAGATAAAAAAGGGGAGGAGAGAGATAGGTAGAGAGGTGGGGGAACCATGGATGGTTGCAAAGAGGCAACCAGGGAGGAGGAGGTGGGAGGGGGGAGGGGGGAGGGGGGGGGAATTAGATAGCGTTCCGGTGTAGCCCGAGCAGTAACAACAACAGAGATATAAACACCTTGAATATTGACATGTGGTACGGGTGAACTCCCTGCGTAACACTCTTTGACCCTATTTGACCCACTATTTATTATTATTATCAGACAGTTTAGCCCTGGCTCTTCTGAACACTCAAGATAGGTTACGCACCTAGGCACCGTACAGGATACCTGGCCCTGGCGGACAATCAACTGGGCCCTAGGTAAGGAACAGATGGGATGAGCGCGAAGTCAACCCTACTAAGATCTAAATAAGACACGGAGCAAAATAGGGGGAAGTGAACATATAACTTATCCTCAAGAAGACTCAGAGAGGAACAGCAACAAACAACAATGTTTCTTCAGATGAATGCAAGCCGGCTGCTTGCTTCCAAGGCCTGTATAAGAATAGAACTATCACCAGCAAATACTAAGGGTGGGTTCACACATAGCGACGCCGCTGTTACATCACCATTTTCTGTGACGTAACAGCGACCTTGTAAGTCGCTGTTATGATCGCTGCTTAGCTGTCAAACACAGCGACGCAACAGCGATCAAAACGTCGCTACATGTGCAGAGAGCAGGGAGCCGCGCACACTGCTTAGCGCTGGCTCCTTGCTCTCCTAGATACAGTACACATCGGGTTAATTAACCCGATGTGTCCTGCAGCTACATGTGCAGAGAGCAGGGAGCCGGCACTGGCAGCGAGAGCAGCGGAGGCTGGTAACGAAGGTAAATATCGGGTAACCAGGGAAAGGGCTTCCCTTGGTTACCCGATGTTTATCTTGGTTACAGATTTCCGCAACTGCCAGACGCCGGCTCCTGCTCCCTGCTTGCTTCATTTCGTCGCTGTCACACACAGCGATCTGTGTCTCACAGCGGGAGAGCGCCTTTGAAGAAAATGAACGTGTGTAACGAGCAGCGATCTCACAGCAGGGGCCAGATCGCTGCTCAGTGTCACACACAGCGAGATCGCTAATGAGGTCACTGTTGCGTCACCAAAACCGAGACGTAGCAGCGATTTCGGTAGCGATCGCGCTATGTGTGAAGCACCCCTAAGGGGAAATGTGAGTATTTAAGGACACAAGTTGAAGTGATGATGATTAACATCTTAAGGGCTCGTGCGCACGCTGCGTAATTTCATGCATGTACACAGCGTTTAGCACTGTAGCGTAAGCGAATGCGTCCTGCTTCCCTAGCACAATCTATGTAGATTGTGCATAATCCGTGCGCACGTTGCTTTTTTGAACGCAGCGATTTGAGTGTCAAAAATTTGACAATCACGGTGCTTAAAAATGCAGCATGTCAATTATTCCGTGCGCTTTGGATGCAGCTCCCACTCTAAGGGCGAGGCAGCATCCCAAGTGCATGAAATCGGCATTTTTTCTGCAGAAAAACTGCATCCATGACGCAGTGTTTCTGCAGCGATTTGAATCGCACAAGAGCTGTCAAATCACTGCAGAAATTTCTGCAGTGACATGACGCAACGTGCGCACAAGCCCTAAAGGTGATTATATCTGCAGGGTCCTAAAAGGAAAGGGATTGACCCCAAGCAGAGAATATACATAGGATACCATTTACACCACAGCAGGAAGAATAGAATGTCAGTGAGCAGGTTGTGGGGCCAAACTCTGACCACCTACAGCCGGACACCACAGTACTGTCTCAATCATGACACACCATGACAATTATGGGAATGACCATGTGGGTGCATTATACTAGTTGGAGGACTATGGAGTGTGCATTATACTATATGGAGTACTATGGAGTGCATTACAATATATGGAGGACTATTATGGGTACTAAAGAGAGGACTATGGGGTGCGTTTTATATTATATATATTATATATATATATATATATATATATATATATATATATATATATATTATATAAATATATAAATATATATATATTATATAAATATATATATATTATATAAATATATATATATTATATAAATATATATATATATATATATATATATATATATTATATAAATAAATATATATATATATATATTTTTATATATATATATAGATAGATAATTATGGGGGTGCAACATGATCTATGGAGGGCTATGGGGTGCATTATTCAATATGGAAGGCAGTGTGGGCCCATTATACTATATGGAGAACTTTGGTTTGCATTATACTATTTTATAGAAGGAAATGTGGGATTCATTATATTATAAAGGAATAAGGGGTATATTATACTATAAACACAAGAGTCCACTGTACATTTCCATTTTTTATACCACACAGCATGAAGTGGGGGCTCTCCCTTATGTTTCTATCCTGCACATTCCCAATCTCCCCGTATACAGTAACACAATGGTATCTTCTAGCTCAAATTTAGGAAGGCTAACAAAACTGTTAAAATAGTGATACAGCAGAGAGCCCGACTTTACTCTCCCATTGTTGAAGAGTCAGATATCAATAAACAGAATTCAATTTTTATTTTTCTAATTATACATATTTCAGAAAAGCTTTGATATTTTGGTCTTGTTTTGCCTTAATGAAGTTTCTGAGAAGTGGATAGGTCTTCTACTGTGAGGGTATTCCGAATCAGGGAATTGGCACAAGCAAAAAGCCTTTATAGCGGCTTCAATTCCAATTATTGATACTGATCAAAAAGATCTGCAAACAGCAGTGTCACAAAACAGGTTGTGGAAAAAACAAGAATCTTCAGTCACGATGGAAAAAAAACAAAAACGTTGCGGTTTGTGGTTGATCTGTGGTTTGCTCTATATACGATGATAAAAGCCTAAAGTTGCTGAAACTATTTTCCAGTGACTTTTTGGCATTTTCGGGTTCGTTTTATTGCTCCCTTACAAGACTTCACACAGCAAACATTTTATTTAACTGCAAACAAAGAATTCTTTCATTACAGCTTCCCTTGGAAAGAATGAATGGAAGAATTATCGCAACAAAATATTTTGCCAAGGGCTTAATGTGCGTAAAAAAAAAAAAACACGAGACAAAAAAACCCCAACACATTAAAGTAACTATTTACCCCTACATGGACAGTTAGGGGGATGTGAACGACTAAAAGGCGCACACGGAATGTTATATCAAGTCTACTGTAATACAGGTTTAGCACAGTGTGTCACAATGACCTGGAACCGGCGACAGACGGGATAATTTATAGTTTGTCTCCAAGGGAACCTGGAAACGATTTGGTTATTTGGGTATGCATTGCACTGTGGAGCCCACACACTTCGCTGTTGCTATTGTGTCTTCTCGAGCAATTACAACATTTAAAAGTTCTAATTTCTGATGAACAGATATAGCTCCAGGCCAAACAAAAATTACAGTTTCTATAGTAGGAAAATCATTTCAATTAACATATGTGATGATACAAAACTAGTGTTGAGCGGACCCGGACCGGCAAAACACGCGCGGTTTGAGCGGCAGATCCGAGTCCGACCCGGACGCGGGATTCCGGGTCCACGATCCGGATCAGTTTTTGTTTTTTTTTTCTCTCTCCCTGTCTGTCATCCAGGATTCCGCTCCCCATTGACATATATGGGGCCGGATTCCAGATCGGATCCGGACTTTTGTCAACCCGCCGCGGATCCGCCGGACCCGGATTATTGCCAGTCCGCTCAACTCTATACAAAACCCATGGACATTTCTCTACTGTAGAGGTCTAGAAACAATAGATGTCAGTTTATAAAGACTTTACTAATTATTTGTATCATTGCTCTGCTGTAAGAAGATTTATAAATATATGTAACATATGTAAATGCAGAATGCGTGTGTCATGCCATCTGATACCCTTTTTTGTTCAATGATGTTCCACTTTTTGGTGCTAAAAGTACTGGCTGCTGTATGATGGCTTCATCGCTTTTACCCTTTATATATAAAACAACAGGTAATCGTATTTTGTCCTAATTCTGCACAACCCTTGTGAGTATGCAATCCATTTTGTATTGTATAGAAACCATCTTGTCTTATAACTGAATGAGGTCATAGGGCTCAGCTAAGACTGATGGACGGGAAATTTCACATTTCTATACATACCCCTGCGGCTCTTATTGGTGCATAGTTACTTCTTTGTTTGGGATACTACAGGGTGGGCCATATGTATGGATACATCCTGATAAAATGGAAGTGGTTGCTGATATACCTTATAGTTTGTGGCATATTAGTACATGGGAGGGGCCAAACATTTGAGGCCGTGTGACCCCCAAAGCGGCCATCTGCAAAGCCACTATATTGAATTTAACTTTTCTTTTTCAATGGGAAGGGGGTCATGTGACAAATCAAACACAGAATTGCACAAGAATAACAATAGTGTGCTCACTTTTAAAGTAGCTTTATTCATTATTGAGTCATTGACACGTTTGTGACATGGAACGACTACCGTAAACTACTAAAAGATGTGCTCAAAGGGCTGCCCGCACATTGTCAATGCGATTCTCTTCCCACACTCTGGACACACAGAGCGCAATACCATAGAAGAAATGCTACCACAGGCCTCCTGTATCCGTTGTTTCAGGTGCCCCACATCCTAGATCCTGGAACTGCGATATTGTTCTTGGTGTATCGAGAGTGGGACTATACACATATATACACTACACACATCCCTGCGATTCTTATTGGTGCATAGTTCTGAGGAGTTGTTTCTTTGTTTGAGGTACTATATAACCTTGTCACATGATGTAATAAAGCAGAAACTTTCAATACCCCACAGAGTGTGTGTGCTGTATTGATTCCCAAGCACTTGTAAAACAAATCTTATTAATTTGGAGTTCCAATGGCATAGAAGGAGTGGATTTCGGTCACACCCCTTTAAAGGCAAAGCGGCTTTCTGTCAAAAACTGTTACACCAGTTCATGGGTTGCCCCAATATTGCAGTGCAGTTCTATTCACGTTGATGTAGTTAAGTTGCAAAACCAATACACAGCCGACCGGTTTGGCAAAGATTCCGGAAGAAGGTAGCCGCTGTGTAGAACATAAAAAACACTTATACCCACCTAGGGGGCAGTCTGGTCAGATTGGCATTGCTGCTCTCAGTCCGGCACCTCCTCTCTGCAGCGATCATGGTCCTTCTGAGGCTCGTGTGCACAGCGAGTCCTATGTCATCCACACAGGCCGGCATTGCAGTCCTGCGCAGGCACACTTCTCTCTGCCCTAATGAGGGCAGATCAAAGTATTGGAGTGTGCATGCATAGACGGTCTTTAACCTTTCCTTGCGCCAGTGCATTACAGTAGTGTGCTATGCCCTCAGTGGGGCAGATCATAGTGCGCCTGCGCTGGACCGCAATGCCAGCTTGGTGCATGACATAGGACACATCATGTACAGTGGGCTGGGTAGAATGACGACGGCAAGCAGCGACACTCATCGGACTGGACCGCCCCCTAGGTATTATAAAAGTGATTTTTACGTTATACAGAGCGGCCTGGGCTCTTATATACAGTATTGTGGAATGCAGTATATAAGAGCTCACTGGTGGTGGCCGCAGCTTAAAGGAAAAACTTGGTATCAGGTTCCCTTTAAGCCACTGAATGGTACTGCATCACATCTAGATAACTGCATTTAGAGATATATACACATCACATGGGCATTGCAGAGGTTCACCAACTTCTATAGAGGGATGTTATGCTCGGGGCAATACTCATTGTGCGGGAAGAGAGCAAGGTATGAGCTGTGACCATCACTTACTGCAAATGGTAGCTAATGTTTTTTTATATATAGTTACTACCAGTCATTGTAATGTAGTCTGATGAGAATGACGAATGGCCTGATTAAGGAGAAGTGATAGCTACAGAATAGGAAGAGTCAGACTTTTAGGAAACCTTATGTTCAGAGTAGAAAAAAAAAATTGGCAAGATTTTTTTTATGCTCTAGTAAGTATAGCTCATATACGATATGGAAAATGAAAACAAACGTATATCCAATCTAAAAAAAAATATGCTTACAATAACAAAAATACATATACTGTGTGTGTATACATATATATATATATATATATATATATATATATATATATATATATACACATACATATATATAATGTGTATGTGTGTATATATATATATATATATATAATACACATACACATTATATATATGTATGTGTGTATATATATATATATATATATATATATATATACACACATACATATATATATATAATGTGTGTGTATATATATATATATATATATATATATATATATGTATGCATGCATATATATATGTATATATATATATATATATATATATATATATATATATATATATATATATATATAATGTGTATTATATATGTGTGTGTAATATATATATATACACACACACACACACACACACACATATATACACATATATATATATATATATATATATATTATACACATACATACATACATACATACATACATACATACATACATGTATATATAAAATTCTACATACACAAAACCATTGTGCCTATAGTAAAGTCTATAACCCTCAATGTAGAGAAAGGCATAAAAATGTGAAAGACTGTCCCAGATTCACTGATTATCTAAGGTACGTTTGCAAGTTTTTAGAAGGAATTTTATTGTGACCGGTGGAAATGTATTGCTCGGCTCTGCACTTCTATAATAAGCCTCCTGACGTGCCCAGTGAATGTGTACTGGGTGAAACACGTTGGGACACAGACAAAATGAACACTGCTGCATAGGAATAGCGTAACAAGGTCATGAAACACTTGTACCACAATAGCAAAGAGCATAGCTAATCTGTAACAAATAATCCATTGCCACATATTGTATCTTTAGTTTAGTCAACAATTTGTTATCACTAGATATTACTCAGTGAATCAGGGAGAATCTCCTCTTCTACATAGGTCTCTGCTGTCAAGTATTTTTCACCTCTACATCTTTCTCTATCTTTCTCACGGGTTTACACTTGGTCATTGGTAAGTGCAATATTTTTACATCATTGGAATATAGATCAGAATTTGTAAGCAACTTAGTAAAAGCTAGAATTAATCCTATTTTCTTTCCACTTTGCTATTATGATGATAATGTGTAAAGTGGTTGTATGTTCCTATTGAATTAGTTTATTCAGTAACTATGTAAAATAAAAAAAAAATACTTAAAAGGGAATCTGTCACCAGGTTTTGCTCCCCCATCTGACAGCAGCATAATGTAGAGACAGAAACCCTGATTCCAGTGATGTGTCACTTACAGAGCTGTTTGCTGTCATTGTGTTAAAATCAATGTTTTCTCTGCTGCAGATCTAGCAGTTATACAGAGCTCATGAATATGCTGGACTATCTGCAGCACGCCAAGTAGTCTTGTAAAGATAAAATCACTGATTAATCAGCAGAAGATTATCAAAACTACACTAAGCAGCCCAGTAAGTGACACATCGCTGGTATCAGGATCTCTGCCCCTACATTATGCTGCTCTCAGATTCGGTGGCAAAAACCTGGTGACAGATTCCCTTTAAATTACATTACTTTTAAAAAGTACATGCTTTTTCAGTTGTGCCTAATTTGAAAAATTCACAAAAAAACCCTTTGTATTTAATAACGCTACATGTATTAAAACAAAACACAAAGAATTGCAAACTAACCTATAATAAAAAATTCTACAAACCATTTCACAGTCATGACAAATTAAAAGTTAAATCATGAGGTTTCATACCTGATAAAATTCCCGCAGCCAATTTTTTTGAAGGTTCTCTGTCTGAAACAATTAAAAAAATAAGACACATTTAGTAACCGGCAACAAGTTAAAGTAGAGTCATCACATTTTTTGTTCCATAAACTTCACTAAAGTCTGCTAATAAAAAACCCCACAGAAAATAAAAAAATAACGGTAACAGAACACAAATAAAAGTTTGATTCACCCTATGATTTGCAATATGTGACTTAGGCTAGTTTCACACTTGCGTTCAGCGCAGTCCGTCACTATGGAGAATAGCGTAGTCCGTTAACGCACTGCGCTATTCTCCATAGACTTGTATGGACGACGCACTGTAATGCAAGTGTCTGCGTTGCATCCGCTGGACGACGCAGCGTCGTTATTTTGACGCTGCGTCGGGCGGATGGAACACAGCATGTAACGTTTTTCTGCGCTTGGCGGAGTGTCAAAAAAACGCAATCTGCAGGAATCCGTGAATCCGTTAGGCGTCCGTTGTTTTTATAATGGACGCCTATGGTGGCGGATTCCGTTAGAATGCGTCATTTGACGGATTCCGTTAACGCAGCTGTCTTTACAGAACTGCACATGCTCAGATGTGTAAAGTCAAGGAAAAAAAACTACAACGGATTGCGTTATTTTGTACGATCTGTAGCATGCGTTGTGCCACTATGTGCAACGCATCCGTTGCATGCGTCACACAACGCAATGCTACGGATCCCGTCCAACGCAAGTGTGAAACTAGCCTTACTGAGCTCAAGTTTCACTTACTGACCGTTATATTCGGGGGAGTATATCACTGTTTGTCAGTAGGGATAAGCACACCTGCTGAACTGTAAAGTTCTGGGTTCGTACCGGACACCTGGTGTCTGGGGCTCAAACTCGAACACAGACTTTTCTAAAAGTTTGAGTACTGTTCATATGCTAATAAAGTTTGTTGAAAGGTTGTAGCGCAGCCAATCAACAAGGTTTTTTGCATGTGGAAGATGCCTGGACGCTGCTGTGAACTAACTAAATGATGTGGTGTCCCCTCTATTTTTGATAGCCAGCCAAGATAAAGCAGACAGCTGAGGATTGCAGCTCTCCGCTCTACCTTAGCTGGTTATCAAAAATAGCTTGGGCCCAATTCCATTTTTTATTTATTCAAATCATTTTTAAAAAAACGGTGTGGGGTCCACCTTATTTTGATAACCAGCTAAGGTATAGCAGACAGCTGAGGGCTGGTATTATCAGGCTTGGAAGGCCCAGGGTTATTTGACACACCTCAGCCTAAAAAACCCCAAAAACAAACAAAAAAAAGCTTGCAGCTGTCCAAGAAGTGGCGCATCCACTAGAGATGTCAATTCTGGTGCTTTGGCTCTTCCTGATTGCCCTGGTGCGGTGTCAATCGAGGTAATACTTTTGGGGTTGATGTCAGCTGTGAATTGACAGCTGGCATTAAGCCCAGGGGATAGTAATGAAGAGGCCTCTATCAAACCCCCCCATTACTAACCCGGCAAGTGTACAGTTAGACTGCATATTTAGAGAGGAAGTGGGCTTGAACTTTAGTGCTCCGTATTGAAAGTAGAAATCTTAATTTACAAGTCTTGCTTATGACTTAAGCCAAACCAGAATCTCAATTTGCAGATGCAGTATTTTGAGGTGTTTCCCCTTGTCAGCACAAAGTATGAGATCTGATTTGGCTATATGAGAGGCTTCTGTTATCCCTTAGATCCCAAGCATAAGCCTCTGTGTGCAAAGTAGGAGTCTGATTTAGCTTTATGAGAGGTTTTTATTACCCTTAGACCCAAGTCATAAGCCTCTAATAGAGTCAAATCATATCTTATGCTTTGCACTGACGAGAGGCAACACCACGACACATCAAGTCTGCAAACAGATTCTAGTTTGGATTTTATCCCAAGTCATGTGGGACAGGTCATTAAAGAGTTGAATTGACGTTGCTTAGGATTGCTACTTCCAATAGGTGGCGCTAGAGATTAAGTCCTCTTCCTTTATGAAAAGGCAGTGCTGGTCAGTAATCAGATGCAGACATAGAACCCCGACAGCATTTTGCAAAAACATCATCTATGTCTTTCTTTAGTCAACTCCTTTATTTTCTGCCTGTTATGCGGATAAAAGAAAAGAAGCTATATTCAAACCCAGGAATTGGCTCCCCGCTCTAATGGTCTACACTGGACAAGGGTGATCTCTCCTGATCCTGAAGCCAGTGACTCAAGTGGTGAAATGACTAGTGTCCATGACTTTCCTGTGCAAAGGAGACTGGAGAGGTACTGCTGGAGCGTGGAGCATATTCACAAAGAGTATTGCTTCTTCACACTTATCCAAGATGGCTCCCTATCTTTAAACACATACCCCCCAGTGTTGGAAAGCTGTTGACATGTCCACAACAAAATCTTTAATTACAGCCAATGGGTTACAATGCAAAATATAGATGAACCAGACTGCTCACCACTTTGGTAATTAGGAAGAGAGCCCAATATGATCCCACACATTCCAGCAGAGCATATGCCCACACAGGGAACACATTTAAATGGAACCTGTCACCAGATTTTGGCCTTCTGGCTGTGTGTCCACGGTAGAATGTACCTGCGGATTTTTCTGCATGAAAATCCGCGACTTTCGCGGCAAATCCGCACCTTATTTTTGCCGCGGATTTGCTGCGGATTTACCGCGGATTTTGATGCGGATTTTTTTTTTCCCCATTCTATACCCCAAATCCGCACCAAAATCCGCAACAATAATTGACATGCTGCAGATTTTTCCGGATCAAAATCCGCGGCAAATCCGCCGCGGAAAAATCCGCAGCATGGACACAGCATTTCCAAAATGCCATTGAAATGGCTTGGAAGTGCCGCTGTTGCAGAATTTCGGAAAATCCGCGGCAAAATCCGCAGCGTGGGCACATAGCCTAAACTAAAACTTGCACCTTAACACTAGAACTACTGGACTCGTGACACCTATATAGAAATACATGGTGCAAAGTAGTGAAAATGACTACCTCAGTAGTTCTAGTGTTAAACAGCACCTGTGCTGCATTCTATAAAGTTGCACGTAGTTGTAGACCCCAAAAATACCTTTACATACATGGCGTGAGATTTTATAAAATTGTCCAGTCCGGTCCGATGGGCGTCCTAATCTGCACCACCTGTCCCTCCTTTCACCTTTCTGTGCTGATTGACGTGGATGATGCCTCGGACGTCATCCACTTGGGCTGGCAAAATCTCTATAATCCCGGCTCGCGCAGGCGCACTTCACTCTACCCTATTGCAGGCAGAGCCAAAAACATAGGTGCGCCTGCGCAAACTGGCGAGTTCTTGGCGCAGGATTTTGCCCGGCGATAAAGCGGGTGATGTCATCCACATTACTGGGAAAATCTCACGCCTGCGCTTCGAATTCGCCGGTTTGCGCAGGCACACCTATGTTTTCAGCTCTGCCAGCAACAGGGCAGAGTGAAGTGTGCCTGCGCGAGCCGGGAATATGGAGCTTTTGCCTGCCTACGTGGATGGCGTCCGAGGCGTCATTCAAGTCAATCATCACAGGAAGAGGGTGAAAGGAGGGACAGGAAGCTCAGATTAGGACAGCCATTGAACCAGACAATTTACATACATGGTGGGAGATTTTTGTAAAGGTATTTTGGGGGGGGGGGGGTTAGGGGATAACATGCACCTTCATGGAATGCAGCACAGGCACTGCTTTAGGTGCTAGTTTTAGCTTAGAAGGCCAAAATTTGGTGACCATTAGAGCAAAATGTGTACATTAAGAAATCAAAAATCTCATATGCAACGAATTTACACAGAATTACAACCAAGAATAGTCATATGAAACCTTTGTAAAAGCAGAAACTCTTATCTTCCTTAACCAGAACCCAGGACACATTATTATTATTATTCCAACCACAAAGAAAATATAAAAACTTACAAATCACAAAATTGACTTAGGATACAGATATTCTTCTACGGAAACACAATGAAATACGAGAGCACTCCGTGTCAGAAACAAATTCTGATTATTTTACCAACTGAGAAAAGTGACTGGGATGGCACCGCACGCAGCGGCTGGATCATTACCGAGTGTTTCCTTGCCGCGGGGCAGCTACAGAACATTAGTCCTTCAGATATACTAACTTGGCCGACTTCCAAAAAAATGAACCTGGATTAACTACACCTTTTGACTTCTTTCATAAAAAGTCTACATACTAAACGACATAAAAAATAAACACATTTAACCGGAGGTTTTAAACCTTATTAACTGGTAATGACTATAATTAAAAATCCAGTCAAAACATGTGTACTGCTAAAGAAGGGGCCAAAGTTTCCAGTACAGGATTTACTTTATGTAGAGTCTGGGTTGGGTGATCCTCCGGGGATCCTTCGATAGATGTGATATGGAGAAGACTTTTCCATGTTCTTTTTTAAGATGCCCCACACTAAGGGATGAGCTTTGAAAACAGAAATGTTATAAAACCCAAATCCATGTATTAGTGAATTAAAGGGAACCTGTCACCAGATTTGGGAACTCTAAGCTGCGGCCACCACCAGTGCGCTCTTATATACAGCATTCTAACATGCTGTATATAAGAGCCCAGGCCGCTGTGTAGAACGTAAAAATCACTTTATAATACTTACCTAAAACTGTCGCTGCGGTGGAGTTGGGTCATATGAGCGTCTCCGTTCTCCGGTGTCAGCGCCTCCTCATTTGGCCATCTTTGTCATCCTTCTTCTGAAGCCGGGGTGCATGACGCGTCCTACGTCATCCACACTCGCCGGCATTGAGGTCCTGCGCAGGCGCACTTTGATCTTCCCTGAGAAGATCAAAGCATTGTAGTGCACCTGCGCGGGACCGGTGAGTGTGACGTAGGACGCGTCATGCACACAGGATTCAGACAGAGGACAAAAGATGGCTGAAAGAGGAGTCGCTGACACTGGAGAACGGAGATACCCATCTGACACGCACCAACCATTTAGGTAAGCATTATAAAGTGCTTTTTACGTTCTACACAGCGGCCTGGGCTCTTATATACAGTATGTTAGAATGCTGTATATAAGAGCCCACTGGTGGTGGCAGTAGCTTATAGTCAACAAATCTGGTGACCGGTTCCCTTTAATTACTCCTTTAAACACTAGAGAAAAGGATTTCAGTAACCCTCTAGATGTGCCCACACTCATGTCTAAAGCTTAGAAGATTTCAACAAACCATTGACTCCTCGGGGGGGGAAGAAGAATAAACAATGTCTATAGCCGACCAATGACCAATTGCCGGTGTTAAAATTTTTTCGTAAGAAATGTTTGAGTCAATGAATGTCCTTTCCTAGAAAAGGTGGCCTTGAATATTAGAAATAAGTAGTATGTAGTAGCCAAATATAACAACTTTTTAATGGCAGATGACAGGGGAAAGAGGGATCAGCCATATTGAATTCCAACAAGCTAAAAAGGGGTTGTCCACTAGTGGTCTATCCTTGGGTCAATTTCTGATCGGCCGGGGTCTGACACCTAGCAGCCCCGCCGATTATCTGTCCTCGGTGCCGCCGGTGGAAATGCTCAGTTTTGGAGTTGCCCCATCTTCTGATTGCAGCCATGGCAGAGTACTGCACATCCGCCTCCTATTGATTTGAATGGGAGGTGGACGTGCAGCTCCCTACTGCCATCAGTTGAGGGGCAGATCTGGAACTGAGCATTTTCGGCCGCCTGCAACCACCGCCGGCACCAAGGAGGGCTGCATGGCAGGGGGTGCAGGGTGTTGGACCCCAGCATTTCAGACATTGACCTCTCCTAGGGAGAGAACATCAATGTAAAAGTAGTGGACACTAATATCCTTAGTTACAAAAAAGATTATACCTTCCAGACACATTATTAACCCCCTTTCCTCCATCATAAAAACATGTATTATTCACCAAGCGGTGCATGCTTATGGTATCACCTGATGAAAAGGGTCTCCTGTGGCCTAAAGAAGCACTCCCAAAAAATGTGCTTTACATATAAAGGAAACATTGGCGATATTTACCTTAGTGTTATCCTAGCTCAAAAGCATTTATACATTTTTCCATCTTTCAAAAAACAAAAACAAAAAACAGATGCAGTACGGCACCATCGTGAAACCTGGTTCAGTACTGCGAGGCGAAGGAGGAGTGAGAATATCCCCCAAGGCTCTATGCAGCGGTGCTCACCAGAAAGGAACCAGTCTAATGGAGATCAACACAAGATGAAATCGTGGCACAACGCTGTTGCTTAAAAACTCCTTTATTGTGGATTCATGAAAGTCAAGCAGGTCAGAAACCAGATACTGGCACTTTGGAGGATGACAACAGTTTTGTGCTGTTGTGCTTCTACGGGTCCAAGGACCCGCAGAAGCCCAACAGCACAAAACGGCTGCTGCCTTTCATGAATCCACAATAAAGGACTTTTTATGCAACAGCATTGTGCCACAATTTCATCTTGTCTTCTGTTGACCTCCATTGGACATTTTTCACTTTTCATTATGGCCTCGTGTCATGTGATCACCCATATGACCATCAACCTACATCACGGTATTAACTAAGCACAAAGATTTGGAGGTGGATATAACCCCTGTAAAAAATAAAATTGCACCTTTAAAAGGTTATTCTAGTCTCTGTGCTACAGAAATTAAAATATATCAAAAACAGTGGAACCTCGGTTTATGAGTAACTTGGTGTGTGAGTAATTCGCTATACGGGTAAAGCTTGCTGCAAATTTGTAACTCGATTTACGAGCAAGCTTTGCTATACGAGCAAATACTCACCGCACACACTTCCGGTTCCGTAGGCACAAACACATACTGTACATATCATGCTCACATATCCTCCGTTCCCTCTGGGCGTAGTCCGCCGGTATGTGGGTCCGGTAACCAGCGCGACCGATACATGAGCTGCCGCTGTGCTTCCCAATGGCAGCGCGCTGACCAATCAGAGCCACTGATGTCAGCTCCCTGGCCAATCACAGAGGCAAGCGGCTCATGGCAATGACGTCAGCTGCTGAAGGCCTGACAGCGGCAGCCCTTGCATCGACCGCCATGGTTACCGGCGGACTGCAAGAACCAGGCCGGTGAGGGAACAGAGGATAATAGTGAGCATGCGCGCACGCACGCGTCTGTGCGTGCGCGTACGCACGCGTCTGTGCGTGTGCGCGCGTGGAATGGCACAATAGGGGACCAGGAAGGGACATGCTACAAGTTGTGGAACGGATTGTCAGCATTCCAATGATTTCCTATGGGAAATCTTGCTTTGCTAGACGAGTAAATTGGTTTATCATTTCTACAAAACACAAGAGACAAGTGGAACACAACTTTTTTATGGCGGTGCCATCTCCTACAAGGCTATGTGCTCCGTTTATACAATCAGTTTGGGCTGATACTTCTACTAAACTTTAGGCCCCTTTACACACTGCGATATTGGTCCCGATATCGCTAGTGTGGGTACCCGCTCCCATCTATTGTGCGACAAGGGCAAATCGCTGCCCGTGCCGCACAACATCGCCCAGACCCGTCACACATACTTACCTGCCCGGCGACGTCGCTGTGACCGGCGAACCGCCTCCTTTCTAAGGTGGCGGTCTGTGCGGCGTCACAGCGACGTCACTGAGTGGCCGCCCAATAGAAGTTGAGGGGCGGAGATGAGCGGGACGTAACATCCCGCCCACCTCCTTCCTTCCGCATAGCGGCCGGGAGGCAGGTAAGGAGAGCTTCCTCGTTCCTGCGGTGTCACACTGAGCGATGTGTGCTGCCGCAGGAACGAGGAACAACCTTGTTACTGCTGCAGTAACGATTTTTGAGAATGGACCCCCATGTCACCGATGAGCGATTTTGCACGTTTTTGCAACGATGCAAAATCGCTCATAGGTATCACACGCAACGGCATCGCTAATGCGGCCGGATGTGCGTCTCAAATTCCGTGACCCCAACGAGTTCGCATTAGCGATGTCGTAGCGTGTAAAGCCCCCTTTTCTGTATTCGCCCTTACCTTCTGATACAGTAGCAAATTATGGATGAAAATGACTGCTAACTGCCGGGTAAAGATAACCGGCTACGTAATAACAGGCGATTAACTATATAAAGAGATCTAATTTGAAAGTCGATAATCATGACATTTCAAGACTGCCTCATTACTGCCGGGCCCAGCTGGCGTCTGCTTCCTTTGAAGTTCTGCTTAATATATATTCACATACTTGAAGGCAAATGCTTTAAGTTGGATTGTGACTAATTTTATGTACATATATTACAAAGAGCAGCATTCCCAATTAAAATGCAATATATCTAAAGTTACGGTAAGCCTTGGAATAAATGACTCTGGGGTATGAAGAATTATTTACTTATAACAAAATAAATATTAGATTGTTACTTTGTTCGTGAAGATCTAACATTGTTATGAAACAGGGAATTACCCTCCCCCACCCCAAAAGGGAAAAAAAGGTTCGGGAAAAGTGATGATCAATTTATATTTCTTGGCCTTTGGAATAAGGCATGATGTTTGGTCTTTATGGCAGTGTTGTGTAGATTGCAAAGGAATGCCCATATTTATTGGAATTTTCGGGGCGTTTTCTGGTGGAATGTGGCTTAAAATAATCTCCATAATCTCAAATATCAGACTACCAGTCTAAATCTAATTAAAAGAGGTTGTCCGCTACTTTTGCATTGATGGTCTATCCATAGGATAGGTCATCAATGTCTGATCGGCCGGTGTCTGACACCCCGCACCCCCGCTGATCAGATGGTCTCGGTGTTTGTGGCGGCAGCCGGGGTCCAACATGCCACACCCCTGCCGTTGTCTGTCCCGGCGTTGGCAGCAGGCAACCGGAAATCCTCAGTACCAGAGCTGCTCTCTCTCGGATAGTGACTGGGTACTGCGCATCTGCCTCCCAGTCAGATCAATAGGAGGCGGATGTGCAGTACACGGCCGTGGCCACTGTCAGAAGACGTAGCAGCTAGGGAACAAAGGATTTCCGGTTGCCTGCTGCCACCGCCGGGACAGACAACGGCAGGGGTGTGGCATGTTGGACCCCGGCTGCCGCCGCCAGCACAAAGAAAAGCTGATCAGCTGAGGATGAGGGGTGTCAGACACCGAACGATCAGGCATTGATGACCTAGCCTAAAGATAGACCATCAATGTGAAAGTAGTGGACAACCCCTTTAAGTTTATAAGGGTGTACATACCCACATCACACAGGCTGTGTCCGGCTCAGACATACCCTCCCAATGGAGCACCTGTCTGCACAATTGTTCCCTATTCTTGCAGAATTAGGATATGTTCACAGTCCATCTTTTTAACTACAAAGATGCGTTTTTGGCCCCAAAAAACACACAAAAAAAGTACCTACATCAAAAAACGCACGAGTTTTTGCCACATTTTACCCAATGCATTTTTTTTTTTTTCATTAAATCCATTGTCTGGAAGGGCTCAAAAACACTGGAAAAACAAAAAAAATGACATGCTGCATCTTCAAAAACGCAGCCAAACCCCCCCCCCCCCCCCCCAAAAAAAAAAAAAAACAACCAAACACTGTGTAGACAGCAAAATAGAAAACTCAGACTTTGCTGGGGGAAGGAAGTGCATGCATTTAGGTGCATCTTTGTGACCTCAAAAATGCACTAGAAACACAGTAAAAGATGCAGTGTGTGACCATAGGCTTACATGTGCGCACACTGCAGATTTGGTGCAGAAATGTGTGAAATCCGCACCTTCTGGCATAAAAACACCAAAAAATACATTCGTATTGGTGCTTTTTTTTTTAATGACGTCAAAGGGTGGAAGGTCTAAAAAAAAATGCATGCAAAAAAAAAAACCATTAACAAGCAACAAAGCTTCAGCATAGGAATTCTGATTTTGGTGCAGATTTGTAAAAAAAAAAAAGCAATAAAAAACCTAATAAAAAAAATGCACGGTATGCACATAGCTATACCCTGCATAGGTATCCACTTTCCACCAGTGCAAAATTAGCTGTTTGCCAATCAGCTTATAAAGAAACTTACCATTTCACATGTCTTGGTATAGGATGTACAGGGGGAAGAGTTTGGAAATAAAAACCTTTGCCTTTTTGGAAAACCCATAACCCCCCCCCCCATCCTTCTGGATAGTAATTTCAAGCAATTTTCTTTCCCCCCATTTTAAAGTGCAAAAGTATATTTTGTGCATATATAATACAGAGTATCTTCTATGTATAAAAATAATTAATTGTGCAGAGGAAGACACTGTGTGGGTTGAATCAAAACGCATGAGATTTCACCATATCCGATCACTAACGACATTTATCTCGCACAGGGGAGATATAAATCACTGCAGCCATATTTTGGCCTGACACTTCACACATACAACGCCCTTAACAGCAATACTCGTTTAGCACGACACTCCGAAAAACACTATGAATTTATGTCAACGATAGATCATCTCTCATACAATGCCGCACAGAACAAGCTCCGTCTCCGCTATAAGCTGCCATTAATGGAGCTGCCCAGTCGTGTAGATACAAAAGCTTACATCATGGTAAAAATGAAAAAGAAAAAAAAAAAAAAAAAAAAAAAAGCTACTGAACCTTCAAATATGGATGGCGCCTACAAGTCCTCACCGTTCCTACAAATCCCTGCATGCTGCACTGCTAATGGAAACTCGCCTGATCACGTCCAGATGATGAAACCTCACCAGTGGGGTCTGTTACAGCTCATCAACATAGATAAGAAAAATGAGCTCCGAATAAAGACATTTAGAAAGATTTTTGCTGCTGAATTTGCAAACCTAATGATTCGTAGACTAAACAATAACCGTGATCACTGGGAGTCCAACCGCCAACACCAGTACTGATAATTGGGGCACTGTAGAGCCCCGTCAGAATGGAATGGATTGTCTTCTCGTTTATGGCATTGCCAGGGATTGTCGAGTGCTGTACTAGGCTATGTCCAGCAGTCCTCTTACCCCTCCCCCCCCCAAAAAAAACAAAGTGTTATTGGTTATGTACTATCAAAAAGAGAAAAATAATTAACGCAAGAAAGTAGCAACAGGTGTCGAGTAAGGCTGGAGCCACATGAGCGTAAGGCATCCGATGCGATATGCTAATGATCCTTGGCTCCAGTTATGATGCGAGTGTACGCCAAGTGTCATACCATTGTGATCTGATCCTGCGATCGGATCACAGCTGCGGAGGAGAGGGATTAATCTCCCTATCTTTTCCATTGTCAGCTGATTCGTATATCGCACTGCACTCTGGTGTCATCCAAGTGCAGTGCGATGTTTCACTCAATCCATAGACTTGTACGGGTGCGAGTGAATATGGATCGGATTACACCCACAGCATGCTGCAACTGCAGAGAAAATCACAGATGGGAACAGCCCCATAGACTAACATGGGTCCGAGTGGAATGCAATTTATCGCATAAAACAGCGTTTTACAGTAACAGCAAAATGATTGAGATTTCTTTAGTCTCATGCAGATGCTGCTTATTTTTTTCCTTGCAGATTTGATATTTCAACATTTCAATTCTTTCAGCTTTTCGTAGCATTTTTTACTTATTTTAACAAACAGATGTCAAAAAAATGTATCAAAAACATGTCAAGAACGCACATATTTTATGCAATGTTTTTCCTACCAACACTTCTACATTTGTAGCAGAAATATTCGCTTTAAATACTGAACTTTTCCAAGAACCTTGACCCCCAGCAGTTTAACTATATATTCAATAATAAAAAAAAAAATATCAAACGATAGTGTACAAGTGGACACCAGGAGTCAGTAAATATTATCTATGGACGGGGCTGCCAGATAAATCACAACTGATGAGTTGACAAGTCGGGGAATTTAATTAATTAGTAAAGGCCACTTTAGACACAGCGACATCGCTAGCGATGTCGCTCATGAAAGCACCCGCCACCGTCAGTTGTGCGTCACGGGCAAATCCCTGCCCATGGCGCACAACATCGCTAGGACCCGTCACACTATACTTATCTGCCTTGCGACGTCGCTGTGGCCGGCGCACCACCTCCTTTCTAAGGGGGCGGTTCGTGCGCCGTCACAGCAGCGTAACTAAGCGACCGCCCAATAGAAGTGAAGGGGCGGAGATGAACGGGCGTAACATCCCACCCACCTCCTTTCTTCCTCATTGCCGGCGGACGCAGGTACGATGTTGTTCCTCGTTCATGCAGTGTCACACGTAGCGATGTGTGCTGCCGCAGGAACGATAAACAACCTGCGTCCAAAAGGAGCAACGATATTTGAGATTAGAATGACGCGTCAACGATCAATGATTAGGCGAGTAATTTTGATAGTTAACGGTCGTTCCTGCGTTTCACACGCAACGACGTCGCTAACGAGGCCGGATGTGCGTCACGAATTCCATGACTCGACGACATCTCGTTAGCGATGTCGTTGCGTGTAAAGCGGCCTTAAAGATATAATCTCATGAGCATCACCTGCAGTGCCCGGACAGGGGTTATCAGCTTTATAAACTACAAGTACAGCAGCTTGTTAATATTCACTTTTGGAAACTTCTAAATAATTAGCAGTCATCAATCTTCTGGTGGGAATGGGGAGGAGGGGGTGGAGTGTTCCAACATTAGGAATGAAATGAAAAATTGTACTTTCAGGTGACTTGTGATGAGGGCGATCACCAGAGGAGCAGTGCTTGTACAGTAGGGACTTTAAGGTGCACTATCAGCACAGAAAGACTGTTCACACCAAGCACAAGCGCTCGGTGCATCAAGGTGGGGCCAATCATTACAGTGCACCTGCCCATCTGCTTGTTTTCTATCAATCTCCATCCTTCCCTCTTGTTTGATTGAAAGCTTTAGCTTCATAGACTCGGACGATAGATGGACGATAGATGGACGATAGATGGACGATAGATGGACGATAGATGGACGATAGATGGAAGATAGATGGAAGATAGATGGAAGATAGATGGAAGATAGATGGAAGATAGATGGAAGATAGATGGAAGATAGATGGAAGATAGATGGACGATAGATGGACGATAGATGGACGATAGATGGACGATAGATGGACGATAGATGGACGATAGATGGACGATAGATGGACGATAGATGGACGATAGATGGACGATAGATGGACGATAGATGGACGATAGATGGACGATAGATGGAAGATAGATGGAAGATAGATGGAAGATAGATGGAAACCAAGCAGGTGGGAAGGTGCATTTAAAGGAATAGACCAGCCATGATGCACCACTCGCCTGTACTTGGTGTGAACAGTGATTCTGGGCTGATAGAGTCCCTGTATGTTGTATTTTAGAACAATTTTTTTGGCTGTGCCAAACTTTGATAAGTCCTAAAAAAATCATTACTTCATCTAGATTTGTTCTGTCATTGTACACAGTGTAAATACGGTAGGGGGACAGTTTTGGGTTTGTAGGTTTGACTAGATCGGATATGCCCCAAATAAACCATTTCTCATTAGTGATGGGAGAGCACTAAAATGCTGGAATGCTCATTCTTCAATTCGAGCCGGTCAGATGTTCAGATGAGCTCAACGCGAGTAATGAGCATTATGGAAAGTCAATGACCAGCCTGTTCCGGGCCTCAGCTCACAAAAAGCCAGCCATAAACCGAGAATTTCCAGCCAGAAGGTACGGTATTTGTTTTTTTAGGCCACACTATGTGCAAAAACGTTATTTTATCCCCAGATTCTTCAACTACAACTTCCAGAATATATAAAACCAAAGAGCAAAAGATATATAGCCTATATGATAATGGCTTTATACTTTACTACACAAGATATACAAAAAAATAAATCAATGTATGAAATACATTCCCTTAACCTCCTGATGAAGCTGTGTAATGCTGCGAAACATGCAGTTTCATAGCATAACATCACCTGTGTTAACATGTCATTAGATCATTTTCTATACTAATGCCCCTTTTTCATCAATCTTTGGAACCTTCAATATATTTCCTGAATCAAGATCTAATATGTTATTGGATTAATTATTTGTAATAAATAATACTCACAAAAAGTTAGGGATAATTGGCTTTCGGGTGAAATTTCAGGATGATCCTAAAATTTACTCTAACCTTTTCAGGTGAACTTAATGTGACCTTCTATGAATTTTTGGATGCACATGTCCAACTGTTCAATGTTTCAGCACTTTTTACACAACTTGCTATTTTCTAACAAAAAAATTAATGCAAAATTCAAAGCAGGTGTTTGAACAATAAAATTTACTGTGCGATTCATGGATCAATTAGAATTTGTATTAAACAGTCCTCATGCTGTTGACATTTTGACATCATGAGACCAAGACGACACCTCACAATTGATCAGCAGGACCGTGCCATGGCAAGTTTTTAACACTGAAGCGGCCACTGAGCTTAGTGTCACAGAGTGTTATCAGCAGGTTGCAACAGAGATACAGAGAGAGTGGAAGAGTTACACAAAGGCACAGAAGTGGACGTCCTTTGGCCACATCACACGCTGACCACTTCATTGTGAACAATGCCCTTCGGAAGCAGATGATTAATGCCACACAACTCCAGGCACATTTAATTAAGGGAGGTGAGAGGCATTTAAGTGTAACGTCAGACCACTCAAACCAGTTTACATAAGCGAGATCTGTGTGCTAGATGACCTGCAAAGTACCTGACCACACCACCAGGCACAGGCAGCTTCTACACTGGACAAGAGACCAATGGACTAAGGACTGTTCAATGATGAAAGTCGTTTCATGCTGAGCAGAAATGATGGCCACTAATGATGTTGGAGACATTGAGGATCGCGCTATGCATCAGTCACTGTTGTAACCAGAAGAGCATTTGGTAGAGGTGATACAGTGTGGACCGGTGTGTCTAGTCAACACAGAAACTGCCCTGTACTTTGTCAGTTGTACAGTGCCAGCCCCTACTACTGGAACAACATCATTAATTCAGTCATTGTGCCTTTGCATGAAAAACACAGGCCTAATTTCATCTTCATGGGCGGCAATGCTCCAACTCATCAAGGTTGCATCAGTAGGGAATGGTTCCTGGAGGCTGAAGTACCTGAAATGGAGAGGCCAGGATGACTTTCTAAAAGTCTTAATCCCATAGAAAACCTATGGGATTGGCTGAATGACTGTAGAGGCCGTAACTCTGTACCCAAAAACCTCAATGATCTGAGAGCCGCCCTTCGAGAAGAGTGGGATGACATGCCTCCGCAGGCAATAATGCCAATTGTGAACAGCAGGAGACGTCGTGATCAGATGTAATTGATGCTCAAAGCCACATGCAAAGTTATTGAGACACTGATATTTTGGGGAGGTATACCCACCACTGTTGACGTTTGTTTCAATAAATTGTTTGAGATTAAGAGATCACGATCACATGCTTCTACTAAAATGCCCTACTTTCAAGATTAAAAAGTTCACGCTACGGTGATATTTTAAGTTTTACAGAAATTTCACCCCAAGGTCAAAAATCCCTAACTTATCTGGGCTGATTTGTGTCTCTTCTTTTTCCACCTTGGCTGGTGGGCAGCAGCACGATTTTATTGTAGCGACGCGTGACTGTAGCGGTTCATTTTTGTTTGGGACTTTTGGAGCTACCCATTAAAAGGGAGCTATGGGGTTCATTTTGGTCTACGTTTTGATAACTCCTTCCTGAGAACCCTGGGTGGAGGGGTCAGCTATTTAAACTCCTGAAGCTCTGATTCCCACTGCCAGTTAACAGCTCTACTGTCCTGGTATATACCGCTGTTCTCCTGTTTTGCTCTGGTTATTCCCATAATTTTACCTTGGCTTAACATTTGACTGCCCACTAGCTTTTCAATTTGACGTGATCTCTTGGCCTTGACCCTTCCTACCACTGGTTCACTCCTCCAGATGGCAACCCTTCCTTAGAATCAATCCTGTGGACCCTGTTGTAAAACAAGATCACCATACAGGGATGAAAGGGTCCACAGGGTCAATTCCAAGGAAGGACTGTTATCTGGAAAAGTGAACCTGTGGCAGAAAGGGTCAAAGCCAAGAGGTCACGTAAAATTGTAAGTCTAGTGGGCAGTCAAATGTTACATCTTGAATGCACTTTAATTATATGCACATCTATAGACTATTAAGATACATCAATTGTTATACCGACTTTGCCTCTTAATATACAGTACATGGGCTTCCAAGCAATATTACCCAAATACTGCACCAAACTGTTGTCACCTATTCTTGATATATTCTTTGGTGATGCCTTAAGCACATGGAAGATTTTTTTTTTTTTATTTCTTCCAACATTTTTCGGATACATGCAGATACCCAATAAACCTCCCCCTTTATTACCACGCTTAATGGTAATGGTAAAAAGATTTTCCACAACCATCCGCTGCGTATCCTTAACAGACAAAACATAAGACCAAGTGAATGCAGCCTCAGTATTAGAGACATTTACCAGAAGACCTTTGACATTTTAATGTTTATATTTCAGGCATCATATTATTGGCAGGTTTTACATAGATTCACAACTTGTTTCTGTGACTAATGAATGTGCCCTTCTGTCTCGTAGTCCTGTGTATTGCGAGAGGCAGCTGCACTGTAATGGCTTACAGTAGAGCTACAGCAAAGCGGCTTGTATGAAAATTGGGGTCTAGTAGACTGAATGTCATGAATGTTTCTGTACAGAAAATACTACGTGCAAGGCCAAATATCAATATGAAATATAAACCTACAGGTAAAATACAGTTTTGCTCAAAAGTTTTCCTCCCCCGGCAGATATTTTGCCTTCTTGGTCTTTTTTCAGCGAATATGACCCTAAGCACACAGCTACAATAACAAAGGAGTGGCTTCAGAACAACTCTGTGACCATTCTTGACCAACCCAGTCAGAGCCCTGACCTAAACCCAATTGAGCATCTCTGGAAAGACCTGAAAATGGCGTCCACCAATGTTCACCATCCAACCTGAGAGAACTAGAGAGTATCTGCAAGGAAGAATGGCAGAGAATCCCCAAATCCAGGGGTGAAAAACTTGTATCATTCCCTAGAAGGCTCATGTCTGTACTAGCTCAAAAGGAGGGTGCTTCTACTCAAAACTGAGCAAAGGGTCTGAATACTTATGACCATGTAATATTTCAGTTTTTCCTGTCTAATAAATTTGCAAAAATTTCTACATTTCTGTTTTTTTTCTGACAAGATGGGGCATGGGGTGCAGAGTGTACATTAATGAAGAAAAAATGAACTTTTTTTTGAATTTACCAAATGTCTGCAATGAAATAGAGCGAAAATTTAAAGGGGTAGAATACTCTGTACCGTGTGTGTGTGTTTAATAAATATATCTATATATATATATTATATATATATATATATATATATATATCTCTATATCTATATATATATATATATATATACACACACATACATATAATACCATTGTAATATATGTCACTATATATACGGTGTATATATATATATATATATATATATATATATATATATATATATATATATATATATATAATCTCTATATATATATATCTATATCTATATATCACACACACACACACACATATATATATTACAATATGATATATATAATATTGTAATATATATATATATATATATATATATATATTAGTAATATATATCTATATATATATATTTAATATGGTTTATATATATATTTTTATATATATCTATATATATCTATATATATCTATATATATCTATATCTATATATATCTATATCTATATCTATATCTATATATTATATATATTTTACACTTTATTTTTACACTTCGGCTGTTAATGTTCCATGGTAAAACGCTGCATGGGCACAAGAGGTTGGAGAACAAGAGACACCTGTAAATGTAGATTTGTTACAACCTCACAAACTAAAGATTAATGTGCTAGCAAATATTACAAATGCCTCACCACTGTCTCTTGAGTTACGACAACTAATATGGGGAATACGATTTCTTTGTTATACGATCATCATAGCGGTTTTATTTCATCTGCGCGTTTATCCCTCAGGGATGGACTGTTTTGCAGACTATTAATTAAATCAATGGTCCGCTAACTCCAAGGGGAAAATATAGACACTAATGGAAGCATCAGAACCCAGGAAGACAAACTACACATACACTCCCTCACCGGATCAATACGGTAACATCGGCTATTCTCTGTGGTGATCTTAAGGAAGTTTTCTGAGACTTTGATAAGGATGATCTACCCATAGTATAACTCAAACATGACGGGTGGTGGTCGCTGGCACACTCTTCATGACTAGAGAAGAGTAAATCTGAAGTTTGGGTTTGGTACCAACTCAGACTTTTGGAGATCGATGCTTTTAGTATGCAAAGCATTCTCTCAAGCATCACTGTGCTCTGGTACGCTCAGTGCTCAGCCCGGTGTGAGCCTCTTGCAGTGTTTAATCGGATCACACTGGGAGTAACAATAGCGTGATCGGATGTAGTGTGCACCACAAAAAAAAAAAATGAAAGGAAAAACTCTGCGTGCCCTCCCAAGGAATTTATCTGTATACTGTTGGCTGCGTGTGGGCAGACACCCAAACTGCCCAATTAGTGTCTTCAAATGAAGTTTAGGTCAAGTCTGGATCCAAAACTGAACTTTAAAAAAGTTCAGAGGGACCAGCAGAACCCGAACGTTTAAGGGTCCGCTCATCTCTGCCTACGATCAGTTGAATGAAGGGGGTGACGGCGGTCTAAAAGTGGCACAGGTCTGTCCATTGAGTAGTGGCAGTAGATGGTGCATGCTTTCATGAATATTTGGGACCATCACACCATAAACCCAGCTGTGCTACTTGTATTACACCACATCATTAGGGGCACCCAGGCCCCGTAGTCTAGGGAGGCACAAAACATCTCTTCGTTCAATATCAGAATTCCATCAATTTTGTTGACCGATATGTAAGGATAGACTATCACTATTAAAAAGTAAAAGAAAAGTCCTTTACAATTTGCCAAAACTTTCTTTAAATAATATTTGCCTTGTGGATATAAAAAATAGGTAAAGAGCAGAAGGAAGCAACTATTTTCTCAGGGTAATCTTGTATGCGGCTTGATTCATACGTCCGTCACAAAGTTTAATCTGCCCAATTGGACTGGAGTAAGGTATTCTTCTCTGATGAGTCTAATTTCCAACTTTGCCCAACACCTGGTCGTCTAATGGTTAGACAGAGGCCTGGAGAGGTGTACGCGCCACAGTGTCTTGCACCCACTGTGAAATTTGGTGGAGGATCGGTGATTGTCTGGGGATGCTTCAGCAAGGCTGAACTTTGCGAAGAAAATATTAAATCAAGCCGCATACAAGGTTATCTTGTAAAAACAGTTCCTTTCTTCTGCTCAGGCAATGTTCCCCAACTCTGAGGACTGTTTTTTCCAGCAGAACAATGCGCCATGCCACACAGCGTCACATGCCACACAGGGTCAATCAATGTGTGGATGAAGGACCACCACACAAAAACCCATTTCTTGGCCAGTCCAATCTGAAGACCTGAACACCATTGAAAAACTCTGGAATGTAATTTAAGAGGAAGATGGATAGTCACAAGCCATCAAACAAATAAGAACTGCTTAAAATTTTGGGCCAGGAGTGGCATAAGGTCACCCAAAAGCAGTGTGAAAGACTGGTGGAATGCATGCCAAGACACATGAAAGCTGTGATTAAAAATCACGGTTATTCCTCAAAATATTGATTTCTGAACTCTTCCTGAGGTAAAACATTATTAGTATTGTTGTTTCTAAATGATTATGAACTTGTTTTCTTTGCATTATTTGAGGTCTGAAAGCAATGCATTTTTTTTGTTATTTTGCCCATTTCTCATTCTCAAAAAATAAATACAAAATTTATTGCTTAGAAATTTGGAGACGTTGTCAGTAGTTTATAAAATAAAAGAACAATTTACATTTTACTCAAAAATATAAAGAGAAATCAGAAAAACTGAAAATTTTGCTGTGGTCTCTTAATTTTTCCCCACTAAATTCAACATATGGAAACTTGAATTTTTCCATACTTACATTAGCGGGAACAATAAAGCTTTATCCCTTCCACAATTGTGGGTGTGGCTACGGAAAGTGAACTCTGCTTCCCAAAGAGGTGATAAACACAGTTAATTTAGGTTTTGGGGATCACTTTGATACAGGGCCCTGAAGGTTTGGATTTCTTTTTCCCTTAAAGAGGACCAACCACCAGGATTTTCCTATATAAACTAAAGCCAGTTCTATACTGGTGCTAGCATGCTGATTCTATACATACCTGTAGTTGTGAGATCGGATGTATACTTTCTGAAATACAGGCAAGTAAAGTTTGTGAAATTCAGTGTTATTTGATTGATAGGTGCAATGGAATATCTAATAGGTTGGTTGGGTTTTGCTAGTTATTCCCGCCCCTGTCTACTGCCTGTCCTTTTTCTCCCTCCCTCTTCCCCCTGTAATAACAAAGACAGGGGCGAATGAAGGACAGGCGCAGAAAGGGGCAGGAATAACTAGCAAAAGCCGACCCACCTATTAGATATTCCGTTGCACCCATCAATCAAATAACAGTGCATTTCACAAAGTTTACATGCCTATATTTCAGAAAGTATACATCCGATCTCACAACTACAGGTATGTATAGAATCAGCATGATAGCGCCAGTATAGCACTGGCTTTAGTTTATATAGGAAAATAATGGTGGTTGGTCCTCTTTAAGGGAAAAAGAAATCCAAACCTTCAGGGCCCTGTATCAAAGTGATCCCCAAAACCTAAATTAACTGTTTATCACCTCTTTGGGAAGTAGAGTAATAACAAAAGCGTTAATTAAATAAACTGCATTTTGTGTCATCAGTGTTTAATATTTAAACTAGTTTGGTGATCGGATACATTTACGTATGACAAACATAGAAAAGAATAAGAAATCAGGAAGGGGCAAACCCTTCACTCTGTGTCATAGTTTTCAGTTTTGCTACATTTGTGGCCTTTTTTAGGCCACGTTTACACTGCAGAGATCTTAAAAATGACAAGACGGAGGAAGAAAAGTCATTTTCAAAGAATTGCAGAATCCTTAAAAATCGGAGATGGAGCGTTATAATGCTTAATGTTTAGTTCTTATGTCACACAGAAATAAAAATAATGGAAACAGACAAGTCGGTTTCTTGCTTTTGACTTGTAAGAATTTAGAGTTAAACTCTTGTGCTGCAGATGAAACCTCACATTGAGATGCAAGACACAACCCGGAGCAGAGAACAGCCCGCGCCACTTCCTTTATGGGAACAGAGGCTTATTACACAAGGTGCTCCATCCGGATAATGAGAGCATTAGGCATGCACGTTTGTTTTTTATATAATATATATTATATATATATTATATATCTAAATATATATATAAAAAATATATATAAATATATATATAAAATATAAATAAATATATATATATACACATACACACATATAAAATATTATATATATAAATAAATATATATATATATATATATATATATATATATATATATATACACACAAAATATTATATATATATATAAAAATATATACACATACATAAAAGCCACAGGATCAGCTACAAAACGTAGACATCCTGCACAGTCTAACAGATGCCACTTCATATGGCTCTTGGCCCTAGCTCCCAAAAGGAGGGTCCGGAGCAGGACGACATACCACCTATGGTAACTTGTCTTTTTGTTGTAAATAGTTAAAAAATATAAAATAATAAAAATAAAACAAAACTAAAAAACAGCCATAAAAAAGTAAAAATAAAAAACAAAAAAAAAAAGGGAAAAAAAACCAAAAACTAAAAAAATATATAATGAGTTTTGTAAAAATTGGGAAATTTAAATTACTCATTAATAGAACACATGGAAATAAGCAACTGTGATATCAGCATTCAGCTTTTCTCCTCTTGGACAGATTCATTCATTCATTCACATTCATTTACTGAGATAGGCGATGATAGTTGGTGCTCATAAGATTCCATGCATACAGCAATAGGGAGGAGCTCTGCTTCAGCTCCTCCCCTCTACATAGAATCTCATCAAAATCAAATATTTGCTAGAAGAGACAGGTCAACAAAAGGTAATTAAACCTAACCATAATACTTGACCTTGTGTCAGCGCTAATTATTAGAACAGTGCCCAGTCTGGTAAACTCCGACGTGCAGTCTTTTTCCAGGGAGAGAGTGGAAAAAGACTGCACGTCTCTGGAAAAAGACTGCACGTCGAAACGTGCGTAGGAGCTTTCTAGACAGGGCACTTGGTTTCTCAGGTAATGATGATTTGTTTGGATTAGATTTACATCTTAAACCATGCATTGTTTGTTATCCACATGGGGTGTTTGGATTTATTAGTGCCACTTGGTGTTCAATATAACGGGGCTATACTTCATTTCCTCTAGCATATGTTTCACATTGCCTAGGAGGGGCCCCTATCTCTATCTTATCCCCTGTGTGATTGTACTGTGCATGGCTTAAAGTTAAATTAATACTCTAATTATGACTATACATGTTACACCTTATTTGCCTGATTATAGCAATTGTCCTGTGTCTCCAATTCTCTGCTGATATCATGCCACTATATATGATTTGTTGTTTACACTATTTTGTTAATAAAAATTTTGAAACCTCTTATGTCGGTTCTGCGCAAATTTCTTATATGATGTTCTATAGAATCTCATCAGCAGCAACAGCAACTGCCATCTCCTGTCTCAGTAATGAAACATTGTCTTTACTGAATACATAATTTAAGTTTAAATTGTAATAATTAGAGAAATCTGCTTTTCTCTCTGCCAGGACCCGCTACATAGACGATGTTTTCGTATTGTGGCGGGGGACGAAGGAGACTTTTTTTCAGTTTGTCTCAGACATCAATCAGAACCCCCTTGGTCTTGGTCTTCATTTTATGGCAGAGAGTAGTGAAAGGGAGCTCTCTTTCCTGGATATCCTGGTTACAAAACAGGCAGATGGCACCCTTGCTACAAGTACCTTTCGCAAACCCACTTCGTCGAATTCACTCTTGCGCTGGGAAAGTAACCACCCTAGACCCCTTAGGGCAGGCATCCCGAAGGGCCAATACCTGCGGGCACGTAGAAACTGTTCGACCCCCTTGAATTTCTCTCACCAAGCAGAGGATCTACGCAGCAGATTTAGAGAAAGAGGTTATCCCGATCAGGTCCTTTCCCAGGCATTTCAGACGGCACTATCAAGAGACAGGACAAGTCTACTGGTCCCTTCACCAAAGAAGGAGGAGACAATGGATGGCAAGTTCCACTTTATCACCACTTTTAATAACTGCTCCATAGAAGTACGCAGGATTCTCGAGCGACACTGGGCTATCCTGAAAATGGATGTAGATATTGGTGATATAGTGGGAACCCTTCCTAAATGCACCTATCGGCGGGGTCGCTCCATCGGTGATAGGATCGTTCACAGCCACTTTGTACGTCCTAAGGAAATCAGTTGGTTGCATTCGGACCTTAAAGGATGTTACAAATGTAGTGGCTGTGTCGCTTGCCTACACATTCAGACTGGTAAAAGCTTCTCGAGCTCCGTAACGGGGGAGACTTTTCAGATTAGAGCGTTTATTAACTGCCGCTCGAGAGGTGTAATATATAAGGCAAGATGTAGCTGCAGTCTTGAATATGTGGGCAAAACAAGTAGAGAGTTCAGGAGGCGTGTCGGGGAACACCTTCGGGATATAGCCAAGAAAAGAGACACCCCGTTGGCCAAACATGTAGAACTGCGTACACAATGGGAATATCTCCGGCCTTACATTTATGGGCATTGATCTCATTAATTATCCGGCCCAGGGTGGGGATTGGGATCTTAGGATTCTCCAACGTGAATGCAGATGGATTCATACTCTCAGGACACAGACCCCATTAGGCCTCAATTAGATTCTTACTTTTGGATGCTTCTTATAGTCCTGTAGGGTCAGCGAGGGACTCCTAGGGACAGCCATCGTGGAACGGGGGCACCCGGTACCTTAAGGTGTTGTTACACTCCGTCGGTAGGTAGGAGCCTCTTAGGGCCATATTAGGGATCATTTTAGGAATCATGGCCTTCTCAACATTTGTTTTTTGTTTTTTTTTCCGCTTTTTTCATCTCCTTAGCTTCTTTCCCCGTGCCCTTGGTCACGGTACTTGTGTGGATGCCTGCCCTAATCCGATCTATATGTCTACCTTATATGGGTTTCGTTGGTAGGACAACCTGAGTAAGGCCGGTTTCACACATCCGGCTTTTCGCCGGTTTGCCGGATCCGGCGCTCTCCCATACAGACAATACAGTACAGTGACAGCGCTGTAACTTCCGGGTCACATGCGCCGGTCACATGACAGCACGTGACCGGCGCTTGTTGCGCTGTCACTGTACTGTAGTCACTGTATGGGAGAGCGCCGGATCCGGCAAACCGGCGAAAAGCCGGATGTGTGAAACCGGCCTTAACGTATATATTTTACCTTCTCCTCGTTTGGGGCTGTATCTTTTCAGCCCTTATAATATTGAGGCTTGCCAGCTATTGCCCTCCCCCTGCTTCCCCCCCCCCTCGGCTCCACCTCTGCTGTTCTCGACCCCCATTGCCTATACCTTGCATGACCTTAGCATGTGGCATTAGTCAGTAGTGTGTTGCACTTATACAACTTTAGCCGGCTACTACTTGAATTCATAATAACGTTATCTCTTGAGTATGAGCTGTGCCTTATACAATCACGGTTTTTTAACATAAAAGTGCGGTTCTACATCTAACATGGGCTATTGACAGTGGTCTTACAATTGACAAACTACATTTTGCAGCTTTTTTCGTAGTGATAGTTAATAACGTCATTGTTTATAGGTTCGTATTGTTTGCGGCACTCTCTCATTGGGTCCTATGCCCTCTTCTGATATCACGTGGCCTCTGTGTATGGCCGCGTAGTCAGTGTGGGGCAAGACGTACTGTGGGTGGGTGGTGCCCGTGGGGAGTCCGGCGTTACCATGGTCACCAGACCATTCACATGGCCGGGTGACCGGATATGGCGCTGCTCGCGCACGTGCCCCTTTAGCAGATGTGCGTCCAGCGTTTCTATGGTCACCGGTTTACTTGTACGGCTTGGTGACCGGATATTGCGTCCATGGTCGCCTAATTAATTGCATTGCCACGTGACCGGACACCGCGCTGTTCGCGCGCATGGTCCTCTATCCAATGTGCGTCCAGCATTTCCATGGTCACCGGATCGCGCACGAGGCCGCGTGACCGGATATTACGCTGCTCGCACATGGAATACTCTGCCCGATGTGCATCCAGCGCGTCTATGGTCGCTTGATCATTTGCATAGCCGCGTGACCGGATGTTGCGCGGTTCGCGGACGTGGTCCTCTGGCCGATGTGCGTCCAGCGCTTCCATGGTCACCGGGTCACGTGCGCGGCCGCGTGACCGGATATTACGCTGTTCGTGCATGTGACCCTTCAGCATGATGGTGAGGCAACACTGTGCGACCGGATGTGTGTCGCTTTACATATACGCCGCCTAGTGACAAGCTAGGTCACCCCCCCCCCCCCCCCCCCCCACGTGTGAAGTTTGTCCTTCCATGGTGATACTAGGAGCTTTACATCTGCTCCAATCCGTTTGGTTGTTCTCTACAACCGTAGTTGTTGTGTGGTTTGATATTTTTAATCATTAACCATTAAAGGTTATATTTTAATTGTTATCACAGTGTTACACTATTGCTTGGCTGCATTTATATATCAATTGTGAAGCATACGACATCTTTTTGAAATTTTCTCTCTGCCAGGACTGATCATTTATTCCGAAATTTGTCAGTTTACAAGTAAAATCTGTATGCAGTGAAGACACAATGTTCGATTACTGAGATAAGAGAGGGAAGTTGGTGCTGATGAGAAAGGAAAAGGGAGGAGCTCTGCTTCTAGCTCCTCCCCTCCACATAGAATCTCATCAGCAGCAACTGTCATCACCTATCTCAGGAATATAACATTATGTCTTCATTGAATACAGAATTTAACTATGAATTGTAATATCTGCTTTTTCTGCCAGGACTGATCATTTATGCTGAAATTTGTCAAATTAAAAGGTAAAAGTCTTTATTCAGTGAGGAAAAAAAATGTTTAATTACTGAGATAGGAGATTATAGTTGCTGTTGATGAGATTCTATGTAGAGGGGAGAAGCTAGAAGCAGAGCTCCTCTCTGTTCCTATCTACATAGAATCTTATGAGCATCAACTGTCATCGCTCTCAGTAATGAAACATTGTGACTTCACTGAATACAGATTACCTGCAAATTGACAAATATGAGCATGAATGAAGTCACTATGTTTCACTAATTAGATAGGAGAGGACAGTTTGTGCTCATAAGATTCTATGGGGCAGCACGGTGGCTCAGTGGTCAGCACTGCAGCCTTGCAACGCTGGGGTTCTAGGTTCAATTTCCATTAAGGACACCATCTGCAAGGAGTTTGTATGTTCTCCCTGTGTTTGTGTGGGTTTCCTTCGGGTTCTCCGGTTTCCTCCCACATTCCAAAAGCATACAGATAGGGACTTTAGATTGTGAGCCCCAATGGGGACAGTGTTGCCAATGTATGTAAAGCACTGTGGAATTAATAGCGCTATATAAATGAATAAATATTAAATGTAGACAGAAACAGGGAGGAGCTCTGCCTCTAGCTCCTCCCCTCTACATAGAATCTCATCAGCAGCAACTGCTCTCTCCTCTCTGAGTAATGTAACATTCAGTTTTCAATAAATACAAATTTTACCTGTGAACTTACAAATCTGAGCATGAATGATCAGTCCTGGCAGAAAAAGAACCAGATTTCTCTGAGAACATATTTTACAAAGTTGATAATTGTCAAATGCACTAATGATTCAGGGGAAAAAAAAAATAAAAAGCTATGATTGGTCTGATCTGGCTTATATATCCTGAGTCATATTGCAAAGGATTGTTGAAAATCCACTTGTGACTTTTAGGATCGCTACTTCCAATAGGTGGCGCTGTGCTAGAGTTTGTCTCCTTTACTGGAGAGACAATTTGTATGATTGGTCTAAGAATTTTTCTACTGTAACAACACTAAACCGTTTGTCTGATAAGATTATTCCGGAATCACAGAATGGACGATAAATATTTGATCACCGAGACCCCCACCATTCTCAAAGACCTAAAACTTCCATGGAACTCCAGGGAAGTGGTCGCACATGCTCAATACTGTTCTATTTAAAAGAGTGGACTCTTGGGATCAGTTTGGGTCTCAGAAGGTTAACAATTAACACTCATTTATTATTTATTCTGTAGGTAAGTGATTAAAAATTTACTTGCACAAGTTTTTTTTTTCCTAGAGAATGTATGTATGTATGTATGTATGTATGTATGTATGTATGTATGTATGTATGTATGTATGTATGTATATATATATATATATATATATATATATATATATATATATATATATATATACATATATATATACATACATACACACACACACACATATATATATATATGTATATATACACACACATATACATACATATACATTTTATATATATATATATATATATATATATATATATATGTATATACATACATATACATACACACACACACACACACACACACACACACACACACACAAGTCCAACAATGTAGACCAGGGATCCTCAGCTGACCTGGTTAACTCCGTTGTGCCCGGATCAGAACGTAGGAGTCCATCCATACAAATGTGAACAACAACAAGGCAGAGTCCAGCAATAACGTGAGCAATCCAGGATGCCGTTAAAAAAATGTTTCCTTCTTTTTATTCATAAATTCATTAAAATATAATGGTCCAAGCAATTCAGAACAGCATTATCGCGGGAAAATAGCGCAGATAGGACTACGCGTTTCAGCGGTAAAATCAGCCTTCTTCACGGTCCAGAATCTGATCTGCTTTCCAAACATAGAACCTTATATACATCTCACTCCCATCAGGGTAAGGCTATGTGCGCACGTTGCGTAAATACATGCAGTTACGCTGCGCTTTGTAGCGCAGCGTAACTGCATGCGTCCTGCGTCCCCTGCACAGTCTATGGAGATTGTGCAGGGGCCGTGCGCACGTGGCGTTTTAGAGCGCAGTGCTTCGACTACTGCCGAAGCGCTGCGTAAAAAGAAGTGACATGTCATTTCTTCCGTGCGCTTTGCCGGCAGCTGCTGCTCTGTCTATGGGAGGAGCTGCAGGCAGAGCGCATGGAATCGGCTTCACTACGGACATTTCTGCAGCGATTTAAAGCGCACATGTGCTCTTCAGATCGCTGCAGAAATTTCTGCAGTGAACTGTACGCAACGTGCGCACATAGCCTAATTACAAACATGTGTGAGAGATTTGAAAACATAAGCTAGAAAAGAAAATCAAACATGTAAGCTATCCGCATATTGATCAATATACAGCATGCATAAGAGTTATAGGAAAAGGATTCAACATTTTGGAGAAAAATGCAATCAGAAAATCCAATAACCTGACCATAAAATTATTTTTAAAGTGATACAAAAAGCCTAACACAGTAGTAATAGCCAGCAACATATAATGCAACAATGTATCAATAGTGCATAATGATATCCATACGATTGTTAAAGCCCTGTGGTATGCGAGTCCCCAGCTCAAATATCCACCTACTCTCTTTTGCAAGCACTTTTTTATGAAAATCTCACCCTCTCAATGGTTTTTTTACATGCTCTATGCCCATAAAAGAAAAACCGCGTAAATCCCCATTGTGTTTTTTTGAAAAATGTCGGGATACTACTGATGCACCAACCATTGGCAAATTGCTAGCATCTGAAAGATGTTTGCGGATTCTGGTTTTGAGGGGGTTCATCGTGCAGCCTACATATTGCATGCGGCATATATTGCAATTAATTAAACTACATTCTCCGTATTACAGTTTATAAAAGAACGAACATTAAACTGTTTTTCATTGGAAATAGATGTAAATATTTTAGACTTATTAGCAAAACCGCAGCACTTACAAATATTAGCACCGCATTTAAAAAATCCTATTGTTTTTAACCAGTTGCTAGGGGAGATTTTGTCTGGATCTTTGAACATGCTAGGTGATAATAATGTAGCTAAAGTTGGGGCTCTTTTTGCCACAAAGGCAATATTATTTTCCACAATGTTTTTCAAAATATCATTCTGAGATAATAACGGAAGATATTTTCTGATAATTTTGACAATAGAATTAAACTGAGGACTATAGTTGGTGCTGAAAACTACCCCAGATTTTTTGGAGTCAAACTGTCTTTTTTTCTTAGTAGAATCCAACAGTTTAACCCTATCAATGCCTGCTATTTTTTTCTTGGCTCTCTCCAAAGACCAATTGGGATACCCCCTTTTTTTTTTAAATTGTTACAAGTTATTTCAATTTCTTCCTCCAATCTATCACTAGATGTGGTATTCCTTTTTAGTCTAATAAGCTCCCCCACAGGAATATTCTGAATGACATGTTTGGCATGGGCGCTAAGTTTTCACCTTCCCTAGCTAACCTGGTTATGTCCGTGTGGGAGGTGCAAATTTTTTAATAAAAACCCCATTGCAAAAATAAATTTCTATCCCAAATTATATGTATTTAAATGATAAAAAGTCTCCTTGAAGGTGGACATCCTCAAAGTGACAGATGAAAAATTACAATTGCATTTTTTTGTCATAAGGTCGCAACGTTTTATCACATACACAATGGAATTTTTCTAAGCAAAAACTTGTCTTGATAACCACGCTGCCTCTATCCATCTGGCGATCACTTTTCTGCTCAGTTTTTTTTTTCCCCTCAAATAAGTAAGACTGTTTATTTAAAGATTTTGCAGAAGATTATTTTATTTTGTGTCTTGTGTATTTGCAATAACACAATCTTTTCAGTTGAGTTTTGTGGTTTTGTGTTTACATGAGAGCAGATCTGTTATATTCTGGAGGACACCAAACACATCACCTTGTAAGCGTGCAGCTAAAACCCAGGACGGCAGCGGCCTATAGAGCAAGGAAAACGGAGAACAATCACAGGCAAAAAGACAACCTAGTCTTCAGGGTCCGAATTAGATTTTTGTACATCAAAAATTGTGCATTTTGGCAGCTGTTTCACTGCTTGGATGCATAAGAGAACATTTTACCTTGACATCCTTGTTTATTGTATGCTGTATTAAAAAATAATAATAAAAAAAAAAAATTGACGTCTCTAGGATGAAGGTTCTGTTCCTGCGATGAGCATTTGGTGCTTCATTCCGCAAAAAAACAATAAAAAAAACAAAACATTGTATTACAGATCCAGCAAAGTTAATCTCCTTTATATAAATCTCACACCAATTTTTTACTTTTTTTAACCGAAAACTGATCTGCGGTGTTTTTAAATGTCAATTTCTCTTGTGGTTGTTTAATGCCTGAAGACTAATCCGCCTTAACAGAAACATTTAGGCAATGTTTCAATGGCTGAAACATAACAGTGGCTATGATTGGCTGACGAACACCGCTCAGCCAATCACAGCCTCCGTAGGTCCGGGGAGGAGACACCACCCCTCCCGAGGTCGGGAAGAGGTCCCCTCCTCCCCGAATCTAAGGTATTTGTAAAGCGATCGCAGCCAATGGGGCCGCGATTTCACCATGACGTACTGGGTATGTCATGGGTCCTTAAGTACCAGGGAGCCATGACGTACCCAGTAAGTTATAGGTTGTTAAGGGGTTAATGTGCAGTCCTTCACATGCACACATCCCCCCCCCCCCAAAAAAAAAAACGACCATTCCTCTCACCCGTCCCACGTTCCCTTGGCTGCCTCATCTCTGCTTCATGCGGCCCCCAGGCCCGTGCCGCTGTTCACTATCGCGGCTGATGCACGGGCCGCAGCCACTGTCTGCGCTTTATGTCAGATGATTGTATTGCCGGCGCGAGACCTAAAGTGCAGATAGTGGCTGTGGCCCCTGCACCGGCCGCGATAGTGAACAGGGGCACAGGCCTGGGGGCCGCACAAAGCAGCCTGAGGGGCCGCATGCGGCCCGCGTGTTTGAGACCCCTGCATTAAATGTAACAATTCAAGTGCTTTATCCAACTCATCCCAATTGCCCTGGAGTAGTGGCACTCGAGATAATGTAAATGGATAATGACAGCTGTGATGTCAATTGTTTGACAAATCACAGCTGTCATTGACCTCTTATATTACCCTGATTGCCTCCGCACCAGGGCAATCAGGATGATCCGGGTGAAGCACCAGAATCATCGCATCTAATGAATGCGACAATTACGGGGAAGCTGCCGGCTGCTATTTTTTTCAAATTTATTTAATGTTACACTCCACATCCTGTCCCATAGACAGCTATTGTGACCAAAACCAATCACAGAAGCCAGCACATCAACAATCTCACTGCAGCCAATCACATACAGTGTCACTGAGGGTGGGCGGGGGAAGAAGTGAATATGCATGAGATCGAATGATAGGATCAGGAAGCAGTGTGACAGCCGCAGGAATCTCAGTAAGTAGAATATTCCTTCTTCAATTCACGTAATACTCTGACACCATTATCCCAGAGACCAAATGTGAGATCAGAAATACATCCAGCCATCTTCCTTATGCTGTTCCCATTCAGTTTCAGCCCTTTTCCATCCATTGTAGTATTTTACAGCCCTCCCAGGCTGACATCCAAGGTCCTACAGAAAATTGAGTTTCCCATTGACTTGCATTGGGTTCATTATTTGGTATGAATACACAAATAGAAATTATTCGGCTAGAATAATCCAAATATAAAACTACTGAACGTCTAATTAGTTGTCGCCATTTGTTAAGCTCCATCCTGGAGCAGATCCAGACACGGGTAATAACGTGCCATCCAAACAGCCTGCCCCGACATTAATATTTGTAAAAGTTGTAATTCTCGCACTGAAACAACAAGATATCATTAAAAGCCGGTATATTATGTAACATTTGGAAAAGGAGTGCGGAGAGTGTCCGCGGCGCAGGGAATCAGCAGGCTGCTGGCACGTGAGTGATGTGGCGGACGATTTAGCAGTGATTGTGCGCAATCCACTTTCTTGTAACCGATAAGTAATCCTTTAATTAGGCTGGCTTGCTTAATGACTGCTGGGGACTGTCGAAGATTTAGTGCAAAGCTTATGAAAAGGCTCTCCACGGTGAAATAAGCCACTCCATATGCCACTAATTTGGGTTATACTTAAACACAGTCACTTCTCAGACTCCAGGATGGAGATTTCCATAAAGAAAATTAGTTTTAAAAAGGGAATCTGTCACCAGGTTTTTGCCACCTAATCTGACAGCAACATAATATAGAGACCCTAATTCCAGCGGTCACTTATTGGGCTGCCTGCTGTAGTTTTGCTAAAATCAGTTTTACCAGCAGGATATTATCAATAGAGGACTAGTAAACCGGCTCTGTGTAACCCTGTCCCCACCACTGATTGGGAGCTCTCCATGTATACTGTGCATAGGCAGAAAGCTCTTAAAGGGAACCTGTCAGGCTCCCTATGCACCAGAACCACGAGCAGTTCTGGGTGCATATTGCTAATCCATGCATCCAGTACCATAGATAAATAGATCTTTAGAAAAAGTATTTCTAAAGATCCCTTATGATATGCTAATGAGGTCAGCGACTAGTCGTAAGGGCGTTAGTTCCTGCACTCATTCCGCCCTCTTAGCATGTTAGCATGGCGAAAGGGGCGAGGTAACATGCTATTCAATGCAGCATCAGCGGTGACGCATGTACCTGACCACTGTCACCGCTGAGCAGAAGTCCCGGCACTTCCGGTCATGTGCACTAGACCTCTATGAAGCCAGGATGCTTGACCGGAAGTGCCGGGCATTCAGATCAGCGGTCACACCGGACACATGTACGCCCGCCACCGCTGAGGACCCTGCACTGACTAGCATGTTAGCTCAGATAATAAACGGATGTGCCTCAATGAAGACAGACATGTAAACAAACATTCTCAGACTATGAGGGGTACATGATCCAACCATGAAAATCAAAAATGGAACACGTACGTGACCCAGACGACTGAATGAATTTTATGGCTATTTAAGAGGTCTACAGATCACGAGGTCAGACTCCGCGCGGTTAATTCCACCAGTGAGTGTAATGCTGTATGTGGTCAGAAAGAGCCTCCATGCCTGGAATACATAAATACACGAGGACTGACGGCACCAGGCTCTACAGGACAAGCCTGGCTCAATTAGAACATTCACAAATCAACAAGAGGAAAAACAGCAATTACTTGTTCTAGGAAGAATAGTTCATTAATGGCTCATGCACACAGAAAGGTCACATGCCCGGACTATGTACGGCCACACGCAGAGTCCCCCGGGGTCCCTATAATGGACTCAGAGGTACGACCTGCGCCGCCATATGACGCCTCAGCAAGAATAATTCTGCAATATGGCATATGAAGAAGCATAAGGAGTCTAGAAAAAAAAAAATATACAGTGTTCCTTTTAAAATAATTGGCTGTGGGAGCCACACTATCGATTTGTACGAAATGGAACGGTAACATGAGGTCTTCAGAGGAATCCATGTAACATTGCTCTAATTTATGAAGGACTGACTGCACTAATCAACGATAGTACGACAACGGGCGGCGAATCGTAGAGTGAGGTCTACATACGAGATGCATACATAAAACAGTAATATATATATATATTTATATTTTATTTCTATACAAAATTTTTTTTATATATATATACATATACATATACATTATATATATATATATATATATATATATATATATATATATATATATATATATATAAATAAATAAAATAAAAAAATATTATACTACATAAAATAAATGAATATATATTTGTATTTATAAAGATATATATTAGAAAGTATACAGAATATTTAAAACAAAAAGGAATATAATCCATATATACATATATACACACAATATATATTTATACACACACATATATACACACAGACACATACAGTCAGGGCCAGAAATATTTGGACAGTGACACAAGTTTTGTTATTTTAGCTGTTTACAAAAACATGTTCAAAAATACAATTATATATATAATATGGGCTGAAAGTGCACACTCCCAGCTGCAATATGAGAGTTTTCACATCCAAATCGGAGAAAGGGTTTAGGAATCATAGCTCTGTAATGCATAGCCTCCTCTTTTTCAAGGGACCAAAAGTAATTGGACAAGGGACTCTAAGGGCTGCAATTAACTCTGAAGGCGTCTCCCTCGTTAACCTGTAATCAATGAAGTTGTTAAAAGGTCTGGGGTTGATTACAGGTGTGTGGTTTTGCATTTGGAAGCTGTTGCTGTGACCAGACAACATGCGGTCTAAGGAACTCTCAATTGAGGTGAAGCAGAACATCCTGAGGCTGAAAAAAAAGAAACAATCCATCAGAGAGATAGCAGACATGCTTGGAGTAGCAAAATCAACAGTCGGGTACATTTTGAGAAAAAAGGAATTGACTGGTGAGCTTGGGAACTCAAAAAGGCCTGGGCGTCCACGGATGACAACAGTGGTGGATGATCGCCGCATACTTTCTTTGGTGAAGAAGAACCCGTTCGCAACATCAACTGAAGTCCAGAACACTCTCAGTGAAGTAGGTGTATCTGTCTCTAAGTCAACAGTAAAGAGAAGACTCCATGAAAGTAAATACAAAGGGTTCACATCTAGATGCAAACCATTCATCAATTCCAAAAATAGACAGGCCAGAGTTAAATTTGCTGAAAAACACCTCATGAAGCCAGCTCAGTTCTGGAAAAGTATTCTATGGACAGATGAGACAAAGATCAACCTGTACCAGAATGATGGGAAGAAAAAAGTTTGGAGAAGAAAGGGAACGGCACATGATCCAAGGCACACCACATCCTCTGTAAAACATGGTGGAGGCAACGTGATGGCATGGGCATGCATGGCTTTCAATGGCACTGGGTCACTTGTGTTTATTGATGACATAACAGCAGACAAGAGTAGCCGGATGAATTCTGAAGTGTACCGGGATATACTGTCAGCCCAGATTCAGCCACATGCCGCAAAGTTGATCGGACGGCGCTTCATAGTACAGATGGACAATGACCCCAAGCATACAGCCAAAGCTACCCAGGAGTTCATGAGTGCAAAAAAGTGGAACATTCTGCAATGGCCAAGTCAATCACCAGATCTTAACCCAATTGAGCATGCATTTCACTTGCTCAAATCCAGACTTAAGACGGAAAGACCCACAAACAAGCAAGACCTGAAGGCTGCGGCTGTAAAGGCCTGGCAAAGCATTAAGAAGGAGGAAACCCAGCGTTTGGTGATGTCCATGGGTTCCAGACTTAAGGCAGTGATTGCCTCCAAAGGATTCGCAACAAAATATTGAAAATAAAAATATTTTGTTTGGGTTTGGTTTATTACTTTAGTACTTTATTACAATTACTTTTGACCTCCTAAAATGTGGAGTGTTTGTAAAGAAATGTGTACAATTCCTACAATTTCTATCAGATATTTTTGTTCAAACCTTCAAATTAAACGTTACAATCTGCACTTGAATTCTGTTGTAGAGGTTTCATTTCAAATCCAATGTGGTGGCATGCAGAGCCCAACTCGCGAAAATTGTGTCACTGTCCAAATATTTCTGGATCAAACTGTATATATACAGACACACATACACACACACATACATATTACATACACACACACACACACACATACACACACACATACATACATATATATATACATACACACACATACAACATACCACACACAAATACACACACACACACACAAATACACACAAATACACACACACACAAATACACACACACACAAATACACACACACATACACACACACAAATACACACACACAAATACACACACACAAATACACCCACGGCGCCCCTGTGACTTCAGGCGCCACAGAATACTGCACCTCACCCGGGGAGCAGTATTCATCTCGGATACGGATGAGGTCATCGCCAGTAAACCAATATTATAGAGAAAACCGGCACACAGATGGAGAAAAAGAGAATATCCAGTCAAGGTTGCTTTTAATATGCTGGTGTTTTATTCGTGAAAAATTCCATAACAGTCAGTGTGTGGCATAAAGGCAAAGTGAGGTCCAACGTTTCGGCTCATATGTGAGCCTTCACCAGGGACATGAAATGCCGTATAATATAAAGGAAGAGTCCTGCACACACAATATATGAAAAAAGATAATGTAGGTTATAGGAAGAGCACAAGGCTATTAAGAATCCGAGGTTCAGGATGGAGTCAAGATAGGGGATTGTACGGGCAGTATTATGAACGTTATGTATACCATGTGGGGGCTCACATATAAAGGATGCAGTAAAGGCTAATGCAATAGATGCTCCCTCACTGACCACATGCTGCAATAGGCATTCCAGATTACCTTCGGTCTGTATACCATTTCTGATTAGCCTTGTTATACACATGGGGCCATTCCCCTATTACATGGCCACGGAGTTCAATCCTTAGGCTTCCCTCTCCTGATGTGACCCATCCTCATAATCTATTGCATTAGCCTTTACTGCATCCTTTATATGTGAGCCCCCACATGGTATAAATCACGTTCATAATACTGCCCGTACAATCCCCTATCTTGACTCCATCCTGAACCTCGGATTCTTAATAGCCTTGTGCTCTTCCTATAACCTACATTATCTTTTTTCATATATTGTGTGTGCAGGACTCTTCCTTTATATTATACTGCATTTCATGTCCCTGGTGAAGGCTCACATATGAGCCGAAACGTTGGACCTCACTTTGCCTTTATGCCACACACTGACTGTTATGGAATTTTTCACGAATAAAACACCAGCATATTAAAAGCAACCTTGACTGGATATTCTCTTTTTCTCCATCTGTGTGCCGGGGTTCTCTATAATATTGGACTATTTTTTTCTCCCGAGCACAGATTCCTTCAAGTAGTAGAGCGCAGCTTATCTCTTCTCATCGCCAGTAAACCATCACAACACATCCAACACACAACTCGGGAGCGCTGACACTGAGACTGGGCCAGGGTAGGTGCCAGGGGTGGCAATCACAAGGTATGGGACCCTCTTGCCCACTAGTTCAGCAACCTGGGCGGCAAGGCACCAACAGGGAAAGTGAGGAGCCATCTCACACAGTATTCAGTTAGCTCCAGGCGCTGCCAGCGCCAGGTCAGACTCCGGAAGAGACGTCGAAAGACACTGCACAGAAAGGGGCCCGTGGTCAGGAGCTGGAGGCTCGAACTGGGTTCTTAGGAAGAAGGGGGATCCCCGTGTTGGCGGGGAGTGCAGCAGGCAACTGAGATATGTTCCACGGCCCAGGAGCTGGGGTGGAGGGAAGACCACAGGAAAGGATACAAGAAGGAAACACCGGCCTTGACCTCTGAACTATCCGGGATCGGCTGGAGCCCATTACAGCGGAGCACGGCACTCCAAAAGCGGTGTGACATCAGTGAGTAAAGAACTTGAACTGCACCCTCTGTCGTCCCATCATTTCCGGCGCTCCCATCATCGCGCCCCTGCGCCAGAGGCGACTACTACTCCTAACATCCTCCCTGGGGCCTGAGCTTTACCTCTGGAGAGCTGCACCATCCGCCCCAGAGAAGACCTCCCGCAGCGGCGGATAATACTTGGCGCACACCCCAGGTGGCGTCACGAATAACTACTACGACTATCATCCCCATCTTTATTGACACCGCTGGGGTCACGTAACTGGGCCAGGATGCTGTGACAACCCAAACAGATACCTGCCCGGTGACGAGTAACCCTTGGGACTCCGTGGGCGCGTCACATATATACACACAGACACACACACAGTGTGCAGAATTATTAAGCAAATGAGTATTTTGATCACATGATACTTGTTATACATGTTGTCCTACTCCAAGCTGTATAGGCTGAGAGCCAACTGCCAATTAAGTAAATCAGGTGATGTGCATCTCTGTAATGAGGAGGCGTGCGGTGTAATGACATCAACCCCCTATATAAGGTGTGCTTAATTATTAGGCAACTTCCTTTCCTTTGGCAAAATGGGTCAGAAGAGAGATTTGACGGGCTCTGGAAAGTCCAAAATTGTGAGAAGTCTTGCAAAGGGATACAGCAGTCTTGAAATTGCCAAACTTTTGAAGCGTGATCACTGAACAATCAAGCATTTCAAGGCAAATAGCCAACAGGGTCACAAGAAGCGTGTTGGGCAAAAAAGGCGCAAAATAATTGCCCATGAATTGAGGAAAATCAACGTGAAGCTGTCAAGAAAAAAGCACAAGGTGTGCCATACTCAGGGACATGGCCAAGGTAAGGAAGGCTGAAAAACAACCACCTTTAAACAAGAAACAAAAGATAAAACGTCAAGACTGGGCCAAGAAATATCTTAAGACTGATTTTTCAAAGATTTTATGGACTGATGAAATGAGAGTGACTCTTGATGGGCCAGATGGATGGGCCAGAGGCTGGATCAGTAAAGGGCAGAGAGCTCCACTCCGACTCAGATGCCAGCAAGGTGGAGGTGGGGTACTGGTATGGGCTGGTATCATCAAAGATGAACTTGTGGGACCTTTTTGGGTTTAGGATGGAATGAAGCTCAACTCCCAGACCTACTGCCAGTTTCTGGAAGACAACTTCTTCAAGCAGTGGTACAGGAAGAAGTCGTTATCGTTGAAGAAAAACATGATTTTCATGCAGGACAATGCTCCATCACATGCATCCAACTACTCCACAGCGTGGCTAGCCAGTAAAGGTCTAAAAGATGAAAAAAAATAATGACATGGCCCCCTTGTTCACCTGATCTGAACCCCATAGAGAACCTGTGGTCCCTCATAAAATGTAAAATCTACAGGGAGGGAAAACAGTACACCTCTTGGAACAGTGTCTGGAGGCTGTGGTGGCTGCTGCATGTAATGTTGATAGTAAACAGATTAAGCAACTGACAAATCTATGGATGGTCGGCTGTTGAGTGTCATCATAAAGAAAGGTGGCTGTATTGGTCACTAATTTTTTGTGGTTTTGTTTTTGCATGTCAGAAATGTTTATTTCTAAATTTTGTGCAGTTATATTGGTTTACCTGGTGAAAATAAACAAGTGAGATGGGAATATATTTGGTTTTTATTAAATTTGCCTAATTCTGTACAAAACAGAATCCTCCTAAGATAGCCAAATCTAAAAAAAAACCAAAACACTCCAACTTCCAAAAATATTAAGCTTTGATATTTATGAGTCTTTTGGGTTGATTGAGAACATAGTTGTTCATCAATAATAAAAACAAAATCCTCTAAAATACAACTTGCCTAATAATTCTGCACACAGTGTACACATACATACAGATACACATACACATATATTATAAATATCCGCTGCTCATTCGAATATTTTCTTTTTTCTTGACACGCTGTACCAGAGCACTAGACCTTTGCATTTGAGTGCTACTTATGGTCCTTACAAGGGGGATTTGCTTGCATGTAATTATGCAGAACAATCCAACAAATCCTCGGAGCTGCACCCACTTGTTAAAGCCCATAAAAGTTAACAGCAAATTCAAAAGTCCCCAGAATTCATATGCCAGATAAGAAAAAATAAAAAAATAAAATATATGGAGAGCAGCAGGATTAAAAGAAAAAGCATAGCCTGGCCATTTTAAACATCATTCAGATATTAAGTAAAACGCTGCAACTGTACACAAAGCCTTTAAGGCCAGAGAGGCGGCTCCCAACATGTCCTACACCGCAGTCTGACAAGTTGTGCCCAATATATAGTTTCATAACTGTCAGTGCTATAGGTTGCCAACTACTGCCCTAGTCTATACAAAAACAGGTAATACAGCAACATAGATGAAATTTTACTGTAGTCCTTTAACACTTTAACATTTTAAGGATCTAATGGGTAACTGTCACAAACCACCGGGGGGGTCACTCAGAAATCCCCCGCGCTGGCTACCAGTACGTCACAATCGGGGGGTAACAAGTGGGGGTCACCCCTCCTTTATACCTCCCGACCGACAGACAGAGCACGTGACGCGCTCTCTAGCGCCCCTCTTATAGTCAGGCCAATTATGGAATTGCCCGACCATAAGCAAGGAGGCCGCTATACTACTTATGCCGATTATTGAAGGGTCCCCGGTGAGAGTAAGGTATATATTCCCCCGACCTCCGCGGGCGGAATATATAAAATCTCCCCGAATCTCACTGGCCTCCCCACAATAATCCTTGGCACAATTCGCTGCCACCAACCGATTTACGGTAACTATTAGCCGAACACACAGACGTGGGATTCAAGATCGAGATAACAGAACAGCCCAAGATTAATTATATAATTTAATCAGCCTAAAGCACACTAGAAACTACAATATATACAATAGGGAATCTACAGAATATACAGTTATGTCAGAGTACAGTTACAATCAAAGCATGGGTTACAAACAGGCATACACAGTTCCAGCAGTTACCTTGTTGCGTCTGGCCACAGGGGGGCGCTGTACCCAGGTTTCTAGGATCCTTCCCACAGATGTTTCCTACACGTGCCCCCAGCGAAAGAACCACTGGAAAATGGCCGAAGTAGGGTTATCAACCTGGCCAAATCCAGGTCCCCTCCTACCTTCGTGACCTCACAGGGAGCACTGCTCCACCCCTGGCTTGAGTTATGGACAATATCCCAACATGGAATATGGGCCATAACTTTGCCTGGGAGCGTCGTAGGCGGACGCCAATGCTCTCATTGTGACAGTTATGAATTTAGCTACAGAACGAGGGGACTCATGACCTGTCTGCCAGTTCCCCATTGGCTGATATCACGCCTGGGGCATTTCCCAATGTCCTGCTCCCATAAAAAGGGTGTGCCGGCATCGTCCACATGCGGAGACACCATTTTTATGGTTGCCATATTTATCGGAAATATGGCTTGCGAGATATGAACCATTTTTTACTGGAGTCGTTCTGTCTAGCTAGTTCCATAGCCTTGCTAATGAGATAGCAGCTCCTACTACAGGGTGACGGCAGGGAGTCATCCTGTGTCCATTGTTCCCACACCACCTCATTTCCATATCACAGGACATGGCCATGGAGGTGTAACACCTTCACAGATGCTGGACATTGAGAACAAGAAGGGAGGGGGCACTGCCAGGGAGTGATGAGAGATTATGACTGGAGTCATAATTCATCTTCATATCCCGGGATTTGCCTCACACCTCCCCCCTTTTGAGGGCGCTAGGGGGCAGCACACTCCGGTGTTCCCCCGTGCGCCCGTCCGCGACCTCTCCTTGTCGGGACAGCCCGTCTGCGTTACCGTGGTCACGGCCCCTTTTGTGGCGAATGGTGAAGTTGTATTGCTGGAGCGCAAGGCTCCATCGCAACAATCGCCCATTCGTCCCAGAGACGGTGTGCAACCAGCTGAGGGGATTGTGGTCCGTCTCCACGATGAAGTGGCGCCCGTATAGATAGGGTTGCAGACGCTGCAGGGCCCACACTATGGCCAGGCACTCCTTCTCCATCGTGGAATAGGCAACTTCCCTTGGTAACAGCTTCCTGCTCAGGTACAAGACTGGGTGCTCTTGGCTCGCAGAGTCCACCTGGCTGAGCACCGCACCGAGGCCGAAGTCACTGGCGTCGGTCTGTACTACAAACGGCCGCGTGAAGTCGGCTGCCTGTAGCACGGGCGGGCTGGACAGGGCGTCCTTTAGGGCCCGGAAGGCTGTCTCGCAGTCCATTGTCCAATCGACTGCAGAGGGCAGCTTCTTCTTGGTGAGGTCCGTCAAGGGCTTTGCCAGGCTACTATAGCATGGAACAAACCTCCTATAGTACCCAGCGGTCCCCAAGAAGGACATCACCTGCTTCTTGGTCCTGGGGGTGGGCCAGGATGCGATGGCTTCCACTTTCTCAGGCTCGGGCTTCAGTGTTCTCCCACCTACCCGGTGACCGAGGTACTGGACCTCGCTCATGGCCAGCTGACACTTTCCCGGCTTGATGGTCAAACCTGCCCGGTGGATCCGCCTGAGCACCTGTGCTAGATGCTCTAGGTGGTCCTCCCAGGTGGGACTGAAGACGGCAATGTCATCTAGGTACGCGGCCGCGTACCCTTCAAGTCCCTTGAGCAGGGTGTTGACCATCCGCTGGAAAGTGGCAGGGGCATTCCTCATCCCGAATGGCATCACCGTGGACTCGTATAGTCCAAATGGGGTAATAAAGGCAGAGCGTTCCCTGGCCTTGCGAGTCAGGGGGATCTGCCAATATCCCCGGCTCAGATCCATGATGGTCAGGTACTGAGCCCCGGCCAACTGATCGAGCAGGTCATCGATGCGTGGCATTGGGTACGCATCGGCGACCGTGACCGCATTGAGCCCCCTGTAGTCCACGCAGAACCGAGTGGTTCGGTCCTTCTTAGGGACGAGGACTACAGGCGAGGCCCAAGCGCTGTTGGATGCCTGGATCACCCCCAGCTTCAGCATCTCGTCAATCTCCTGGCGCATGTGTTGCTGCACCTCCAGGGAGACCCGATATGCTGAACGCCGGATCGGGGGATGATCCCCAGTGTCCACGTGATGGACAGCCAAGTCAGTCCTTCCGGGCTGGTTGGTAAACAACCCCCGGAAGGGGAGGAGGGTGGCCCACAGCTGGGACCGTTGGTCTTCCAAGAGCTGGTGGCCAACCTCCACATCCTCAATGGATCCGCCTGCCCTAACCTGGGCTAGCATATCCAAGAGGGTTTCCGCTTCTCCCTCCTCGGGCAGGTTGCACACGGGGAGCGCACATGCCTCCCGCTCATGATGTGCCTTCATCATGTTCACATGGAAGGGCTTCCGCCTTCCACGGGCAGGGTCCAGGGTGACCAGGTACGTTACAGGGTTGAGCTGCTGGTACACGAGGTATGGGCCTTCCCAGGCTGCCTGAAGCTTGTCCTGTGGTACGGGGACCAGTACCCACACCTTTTGACCCACTTGGTAGGTCCTCTCACAAGCGTTCTGGTCATACCAACGCTTCTGATCGGCCTGGGCTTGAGCCATATTGTCGTGTACCAGTTGCGTCAAGGCCTGCATTTTGTCCCGGAAGCGCATGACATACTCGATAACCGACACTCCAGGGGTGGCCAAATCCCCTTCCCAAGCCTCTTTCACCAGAGCCAGGGGGCCCCGCACACGTCGCCCGTACAGGAGCTCAAACGGTGAGAATCCTGTTGAGGCCTGTGGAACCTCCCGGTAAGCAAATAACAGGTGTGGGAGATACCGCTCCCAGTCACGCCCATGGGAGTCGACCAACATCTTAAGCATCTGCTTTAAGGTGCCATTGAACCGCTCGCACAGGCCATTAGTCTGTGGATGGTACGGGCTGGCCACCAGATGTCGCACCTGGACTTGCTTACAGAGGGCCTCCATCAGCTGGGACATGAATTGGGTCCCCCGGTCCGTGAGCATTTCCTGGGGAAAACCCACTCTGGAGAAAATCTCCAGCAATGCGGTGGCCACCTTGTCAGCCCGAATGGACGACAAGGCCACTGCTTCTGGGTACCGGGTGGCATAGTCCACTACCGTCAGTATGAAGCGTTTCCCGGAGCTGCTGGGGATGGCCAGCGGGCCGACCAGATCCACAGCCACCCTCCTGAAAGGCTCATCGATGATTGGCAGAGATACTAGTGGGGCTTTGGGGTGTGGCCCCGCCTTCCCCACTCTCTGACAGGTTTCACACGAACGGCAGTAGGCAGCCACATCGGCCCCCATTTTTGGCCAGTAGAAATGCTGGTTTAACCTGGCCTTGGTCTTAGCGATCCCTAGGTGTCCGGCCATCGGAATCTCATGTGCGATCCGCAACAACTCCGTCCGGAACGGATAGGGTACCACCAACTGTCGGTCCCTGGGCCACGCCTCCGGTGAACCCTGCTGGACCGTGGCCCGGTACAGCCGTCCTTGGTCCCAGACCACTCGCTCCGGGTCCGAGTCCGAGGGAGGCTATGCCGCCTGTTCCTTAAGAGCTTTCAGGCTGTCGTCAGCTTCTAACGCTGCCTGAAACCCCTGACTAGATGTGGCCAGAATCGACGAGACTGTCACATCTTCAGTCAGTACCCCGGGACCTGTGTCCTGGCCTCCACCTGACTCGGCTGCCACTTGGTCAGAAGGGGAAGAGCTATCGGACCTCCGGGAGGCCCCTTGGCTTCCAGCACTCCCACTGCGGGTGACAGCGGCCACAGCCGCTGCGACCGTGGGTCGTGCCTGCTCCTCCTCCGTTCCTGACCAAGTCGCCGGTTCAGGCAGACCGACCTGGCTTCCTGACACCCCGGTTGTGGGGGAACCATGCACCGAGATCTTACCTGGGAGCACTTCCGCTCCTGGACCGGCCCCAATCTCACCTGCCTGTTCCCCTCCTGCAGCAACAGAACCCCGCTGTGAAATCTCTGGGGACCCCACATTTGCTGTGGTAGCCCCCACCCCACACACTGGTCCTCCCCCTGCAGCACCCTGCTCTCTGCTTATCCCTGCAGAGGGCAGCAGATCCCAGCTCACTGGCTGATCACTTGTAGAGGCATTGTCACACCTTTCTCTGACCCCCTCCCCTGTCACAGCTGCAGCTGTGTGTGTGTCTATGGTGTCTGTGCAAGCAGAAATATCAGAGTTCACTCCCTCCTCCCTTACATCATTCATAGATAACACATTAACATTGTCCGGAGGCACGTCAGTACTGGCTGAAGGTTCAGCCCTTGGGGGGGGCCCAAACTGGGAGGTTATCTGCCCCAAATCTGTCCCAAGTAGCACGTTTGCAGGGATCCGATCAGTTACCCCCACCTCCCTCACCCCTCGCCCTGCGCCCCAGTCCACATAAATGTCAGCAACAGGCAGCGCCGGGTCAGTGCCTCCAATCCCGGAGACAGCGAGGGTTTTTCCAGGGATCAAGTCTTGGGGGGACACCATCTCAGGCCGCACCAGAGTCACCTCCGAGGCGCTGTCTCGCAGTCCTATGGTCACAGACCGGCCGACGGTGACAGGTTGGAAGCTGTCCAGGGACCTACCACCACCCCCACCCACACAATACACCTTGGGCGGCCCTTGGGACGGGGACGGAGCCGGGGCCTTGGGACGCTGAGGGCACATGGCCTTGAAGTGTCCAGGTAGGTTGCACTGGTGGCACCGTCTTGGTTCTGCCACGGGCCTGGAGAGGGGAGTTGAGGGGGACACCCCCTGCAGTCTAGGGGCAGGTGGGGCAGTCGCAGAATTCATCTTACCCCCTCTCCAGGTGCTGCTGGTGGCTGCTCTCCTGGCTTCAGGAGCCCGGTTGTTGGTGTAGTCATCGGCCAGGGCAGCTGTAGCCGTGGACCCCTTTGGCTTCTGGTCTCGGATGAACTGGCGGAGATCCTCAGGGCAGTTCCACAAGAGTTGCTCCGTGATGAACAAGTCCAGGATCTCCGGTCCGGTGGAAAGCTGCAGGCCTTGGGTCCAGTGGTCGGCAGCTCGGGCAAGTGCCCGCCTGTGGTCAGCCCAGGAGTCCTTTGGTCCCTTCTGTAGGCTCCGGAACTTCTTGCGGTAGGACTCCGGGGTGAGGTTGTACTGTTGGATCAGGGCCCGCTTGATGGTGTCGTAGCCCTGATCTGCCTCAGCAGGCAAGTCCCCAAGGATATCCAGGGCCTTACCCCTTAAACGGGGGGTCAGGTATTTGGCCCACTGGTCCTTGTTCAGATGGTGCTGCAAGCAAGTCCGTTCAAAAGCAGTCAAGAAAGAGTCCAAGTCTCCATCCTTCTCCAGCACTGGGAAGTCCTCAACACGGACCTTTGGAAGTTTGGTGTCTCGAAGGTCACATGTGGCTGATGAGGGCCGGAGCTGAGCTAGCTGCAGCTGGTAGTCACGGTCTGCCTGTCGCTCTCGCTCTTCACGCGCTGCCTGCCGCTCTCGCTCCGCAGCCTCACGCTCTGCTTGCCGCTCTGCCCTGCGCTCTGCCAGGAGTCCCTTGTAGCCCTCCTGGTCTCCAGCCTGGAGAAGGGCCATAGCCATTTGAAGAAGGCTATCCGAGCCTCCCAGGCTCGGTGGAATGGCACGTGGTGATCTGCGGCCCGCTGCGGAGCCTGGTGATTCACTGTCCCTTTCAGAGCGGAGGGCTGGCATCTGGCTCGTTGAGGAACCTTGGGTGAGCTCCTCCTCATCTTGTCCAGCAGTGCCAGGTTGCGCAATGTCCTCGGCAGAACGGTTTTCTGGCGTCGAGCTCCTGGAGGACTCGTGGGCAACCTCCTCATTGCTGTCCACAGCACCGTCCTCCCTCTCTTCGGCTCCTGCCTTAGCATTGGCCAGTTGCATAGCTCTGCTCCTGGTGCCATCAGCCATTCTTGCAGACTTTTGGTCACTGACACAGAACTGACACCTGATGCCTCCACACACCTTACAGTATCTGCACTCTGACACTCTAGTGTTGAGCTAGTCTGAAGACCCCAGCAGCCACAGCTGCTGCAGGCAGTCTTTAGTGTCTGGGAGTATGGGTCTCACACTCACACACACTATTATCTCGATCCCACCGCTATGCCACCAATATGTCACAAACCACCGGGGGGGTCACTCAGAAATCCCCCGCGCTGGCTACCAGTACGTCACAATCGGGGGGTAACAAGTGGGGGTCACCCCTCCTTTATACCTCCCGACCGACAGACAGAGCACGTGACGCGCTCTCTAGCGCCCCTCTTATAGTCAGGCCAATTATGGAATTGCCCGACCATAAGCAAGGAGGCCGCTATACTACTTATGCCGATTATTGAAGGGTCCCCGGTGAGAGTAAGGTATATATTCCCCCGACCTCCGCGGGCGGAATATATAAAATCTCCCCGAATCTCACTGGCCTCCCCACAATAATCCTTGGCACAATTCGCTGCCACCAACCGATTTACGGTAACTATTAGCCGAACACACAGACGTGGGATTCAAGATCGAGATAACAGAACAGCCCAAGATTAATTATATAATTTAATCAGCCTAAAGCACACTAGAAACTACAATATATACAATAGGGAATCTACAGAATATACAGTTATGTCAGAGTACAGTTACAATCAAACCATGGGTTACAAACAGGCATACACAGTTCCAGCAGTTACCTTGTTGCGTCTGGCCACAGGGGGGCGCTGTACCCAGGTTTCTAGGATCCTTCCCACAGATGTTTCCTACACGTGCCCCCAGCGAAAGAACCACTGGAAAATGGCCGAAGTAGGGTTATCAACCTGGCCAAATCCAGGTCCCCTCCTACCTTCGTGACCTCACAGGGAGCACTGCTCCACCCCTGGCTTGAGTTATGGACAATATCCCAACATGGAATATGGGCCATAACTTTGCCTGGGAGCGTCGTAGGCGGACGCCAATGCTCTCATTGTGACAGTTATGAATTTAGCTACAGAACGAGGGGACTCATGACCTGTCTGCCAGTTCCCCATTGGCTGATATCACGCCTGGGGCATTTCCCAATGTCCTGCTCCCATAAAAAGGGTGTGCCGGCATCGTCCACATGCGGAGACACCATTTTTATGGTTGCCATATTTATCGGAAATATGGCTTGCGAGATATGAACCATTTTTTACTGGAGTCGTTCTGTCTAGCTAGTTCCATAGCCTTGCTAATGAGATAGCAGCTCCTACTACAGGGTGACGGCAGGGAGTCATCCTGTGTCCATTGTTCCCACACCACCTCATTTCCATATCACAGGACATGGCCATGGAGGTGTAACACCTTCACAGATGCTGGACATTGAGAACAAGAAGGGAGGGGGCACTGCCAGGGAGTGATGAGAGATTATGACTGGAGTCATAATTCATCTTCATATCCCGGGATTTGCCTCACAGTAACATTTCGACAAAGTTTTACTCTACACTTTAATTGTTGGCACCTTTCCAAAATGGTGTGTAAACAACTTTACATCAGGCATGTGATAATTGTTTAAACTCACCTGTGGCAAGTAACAGATGTGGGCAATATGAAAATCACACCTGAAACTACAGGAAACATGGAAAAGTTGACTCAATCGAGAGAGCGCGCGAGAGAGAGCGTGCGCAAGAGAGCGCGCGCAAGAGAGAGAGAGCGAGAGAGCGAGCGAGAGAGCGAGCGAGAGAGCGAGAAAGCGAGCGCAAGAGCGACAGAGCGAGCGCAAGAGCGACAGAGCGAGCGCAAGAGCGACAGAGCGAGCGCAAGAGCGAGAGAGCGAGCGCAAGAGCGAGAGAGAGAGCGCAAGAGCGAGAGAGAGAGCGCAAGAGCGAGAGAGAGAGCGCAAGAGCGAGAGAGAGAGCGCAAGAGCGAGAGAGAGAGCGCAAGAGCGAGAGAGAGAGCGCAAGAGCGAGAGAGAGAGCGCAAGAGCGAGAGAGAGAGCGCAAGAGCGAGAGAGAGAGCGCAAGAGCGAGAGAGAGAGCGCAAGAGCGAGAGAGAGAGCGCAAGAGCGAGAGAGAGAGCGCAAGAGCGAGAGAGCGAGCGCAAGAGCGAGAGAGCGAGCGCAAGAGCTAGAGAGAACGCAAGGGCGAGAGAGAACGCAAGGGCGAGAGAGCCACACTAAGCATGTGGAACAAAGGGGAGAAGAGAACTGTCTAAGACTTGAGAACAGAAATTGTTGAAAAATATCAATCTCAAGGTTACAAGTCCATGTCCAAAGATCTTGATGTTCCTTTATCCATGGTACGCAACATAAATCAAGAACTTTGCAACCCATGGTAGAGTAACTAATCTCCCTCAACGTTGATGGCAGAGAAAGACTGATGAAAGGTTGCAATGTAGGATAGCCCCTATAAAAGTTTTAAAGAAATTCAAGCTGTCCTGACCAAGATGGAGCTTTTTGGTAAAGCACAACATTCTACTGTTTACCAAAAAAGGAATAAGGCCTACAAAAGAAAAGAACACAGGACCTACTGTCAACTAGGTTTTGCTGCCTCTGGAACTGGATGCTTTCACTGTGTGCAACACATCATGAAATCTGAAGATTAGCAAAGGATTTTGGGTGGCAATGGAGTACCCAGTGAGAGAAAGTTAGGTTTGCATCTTAGGTCATGGGTCTTCCAGCAGGACAATGAGTCCAAACAATGGCTGCTGATCAAATTGTTGGACACACACACAGAGAGACACACACACACACAGAGACACACACACACACAGACACACACACACACAGAGACACACACAGAGACACACACACAGAGACACACACACACACAGACACAGACACACAGACACACACACACACACACACAGACACACACACACACACACACACACACAGACACACAGACACACACACAGACACAGACACACAGACACAGAGACACACACACACACAGAGACACACACACACACACACACAGAGACACACACACACAGACACACACACAGACACACACACACAGACACACAGACACACACAGACACACACACACACACACACACACAGACAGACACACAGACAGACACACACACACAGACACACAGACACACACACACACACACACACACAGACACACACACACACACACAGACACACACACAGACACACACACAGACACACACACAGACACACACACACACACACACACAGACACACACAGACACACACAGACACACACAGACACACACAGACACACACAGACACACACAGACACACACAGACACACACAGACACACACACACAGACACACACAGACACACAACCTCTTGCAGGAGAGACTCTGCAGGTCAATGCGTATCTGTACAGGACAGTGTCCCTCAGTAGATTAATCATCATTCCTACTTCCCAATCAACATTTAAGCAACTACGTAAGAAAAACAAAGTCGTAAAAGGACAAACTCCTGACATCAGTATTATTGCCATCACTCCCATAGTTAAATATTAACTTTGGGATACATTATAAAATATATTGGCCCATACAACACGCCTGACTAGTTAGACGTATTATTGTGCAGTCACATACGCACAGCATTCCTGCCAAGCCATATCCGGGATTCCCCACTACTGAGCACAAGAAGCAAATCCCACTTGACATCAGAAATGCAGTTGGCGAGACTTTAGACTACAGGCTGAAGAAAAAGGGAGCAAACAAAGAATAGATCTTTAAAAGGGGCTGTCTGAAATTAGAAAACAGGGCCTCTTTTCCAGAATCAGCAAGTCTCTTGTCCACATGGATTGTGTTTGGCACTGCAGCTCAGCTCCACTCAGTAAATCAGGGAAGAAAAAGACAAAAAGGAAAAGTTAAACACACAAAGAATCCCAAATAAAACGAAATTCACAATAATACAGTGCTCTCCAGTAGGCACTGAGTTGGGAGAGCCCGAAAAAGAGCCCTGATGGAGGCATTTACTTAAATGAAGGAGATGAAATCACTGTGGACGCCGCCGGGCCTCCTCCATCCACCGGCGGCGACCCCGTCCTGGTCTACGCCATCCACCGCTGGCGACCCCCTCCTGTTCTATGCCATGCCTCGCTGGCGACCCCCTCCTGGTCTATGCCATGCCTCGCTGGCGACCCCCTCCTGGTCTACTCCAGGCCTCGCAGGCGACCCCCTCCTGGTCTACTCCAGGCCTTGCAGGCGACCCCCTCCTGGTCTACTCCAGGCCTTGCAGGCGACCCCCTCCTGGTCTACTCCAGGCCTCGCTGGCGACCCCCTCCGGCCTCCAGCCTCGCTGGCGACCCCCTCCGGCCTCCAGCCTCGCTGGCGACCCCCTCCGGCCTCCAGCCTCGCTGGCGACCCCCTCCGGCCTCCAGCCTCGCTGGCGACCCCCTCCGGCCTCCAGCCTCACCGGCGACCCCCTCCGGCCTCCAGCCTCGCCGTATTCGTCTTTTTCAAACATGCACAAAAAAGTGTTTTGCCAAAGTGACTCCATCAGCTTCTATCTAGGTGAATGGCTCTGTTGGGGGTCCGCTGGAACACAGTTTTCGGAGGTTCTGATGGAAAGCTTGACGTAGTGATCGCTGGAGAACACTGCTACAATGTTGCAGTTCTTAAACTCTAAAGCAGTTGTTCAATGAAAAAAAAACCCCAAAACCTTAGTCGATTTTAAAATAACTTAATCTTTATTTTCTAAATTGCACATCCATGTCTGTTTCCGGAAGCTGAGATTTTCTTCTGTAACTTGCATTGTTCCAAGTAAGATCAGCAGAGTTTTCGGTTCCCCTCCCTTTGTGTTAGCCAAGATAAACCCCGTAATCCTGCTCAATGTGGCACAGAGAAGGGGGCTGGCTTTGCTAAACCATACAACACGCCAAAAATCAGTTTGGGGAGGACGCTCTCCGCAGGGGCTGGAACGTTACATCTTACAGAAGCCGCTCTGCTCCCGGACCACGCAGACAGTTTAGAGAATATTCGGAATAAAATGCTAAAGAATGCAGACACGGAAAACTGATTTTTCATACTTCAGTGGTTACATTTAGTTAGTAAAAATGACACTAACTTTCAGCGCAGCATTAACAAAGGGGACATCAGAGAGATGACAGTGAGTTTTGATGGATTTGTAGCATTTCTGAAAAGGAATCAGCTAAATGAAAGATTTAGTTTGCAGGAACGATTTTTTATATACACACATACACACAGTGTGTGTGTGTGTGTGTGTGTGTGTGTGTGTGTGTGTGTGTGTGTGTGTGTGTGTATATATATATGTATTTATATCATTATATATATATACATATATATATATATATACACAAACACATATACACACACACACATTGTGTATATGTGTGTGTATATTATATATATATATATATATATATATATATATATATATATATATATATATATATATATATATATATATATATATATATAATATACACACACATATACACAATGTGTGTGTGTGTATATGTGTGTGTATATATATATATATATATATATATATATAATATACACACATTATATATATATATATGTATATTATATATATATATATATATATATATATATGACTAATTTAGAAAGATACTTTAGTTTGCATTTGAAAAAAACATTAAAAGACAAGTAATCAGAATGATCATTTAAAAAGGAAATCTCTCGGCAGGTTTTAGTTATGTAATCTGAGAGCAGCATCATGTAGGGACCCAGATTCCTGCGATGTGTTGCTTACTGGACTGTATTTTGCTGCTTCAATAAAATTAGTGTTTAATCAGCAGATCCCAATCAATAAGTGACCGTGTCCGATGGCTCCTAGTGAACTGCTGTATAACCCCACAGCCACCACTTATCAGCTTTCTGTCCATATACAGCATACACAGAAGCTGACAATCAGTGATGGAGGCAGGATTATACATTGCAGCAGATTTTGCAGTGCTCAGAATGCTGAGCTAAGAAAATACCGAATTGTGTACTAAAAGAACAGCATGCAGCCCAGGAACAGTGGAATAAGTGTCTTTTTCTAAACATCAAGCTGCTCTCAGATTACATGACAAAAATCTGGTGATCGAAACCTGAATTAAAAAGGGATTTTTCTTTAATAGCTCTGTACATTACTCATCCTCCACTGGTCCAAGGGAGTTTCTGCCGACGCTCATTGTGTTTATCGTCTGCAGTGCTGATGTCATGTTGACAGCGCTGCAGCCATCAGCGGTCACATTTGATGGCGTGCCGCTTAACCCAGTTCTCTGCAGCACTGCCGTCATATTAGCGCTGCAGACAAAAACACTGGGACAAGAGACGGAGACTTGGTTCTGGACCTGGTGAGGGTAAGAAAAGCACAGGTTTATTTTTTTTTGCTTGTTTTGTAACAAGCAAAACACAAAAACTACAGAGAAAAATGAGGGCTTTTCCAAAACCCTAAAACACCTAACCAACACCAACTTTAGAGGTACTACCCATCGAGATGCTGTTGCATGCCATCAAGTTCAAAGTAAGGGTCGGAATATGCAAGCAATTTCCTCAGGAAATCCTGCCGCATGCCCTCCTCTTATCCTTAAAGAAAGTAATTTCCCTTCATTACAGAGACAGTCCGTTTATTTCTCTGCAACAATGATCACATCTAAATATAGTGTAGACAGTCAGCAGAAAAGCCGGGCGCTGGAGACAGCCAGCGTATAAATAGAATCCAAATAGGTTTAGTAGTGGAAAACCATATACAAGGCCGGGATGATTTATTTGTGGAATAGAATAAGCAATAGTTATGTGGTGGGCGAGGGGCGCGCTGCCCAGAGGAACGGACACAAATCCGTAACATACAATGACCAATTTGTGTTAGGAGAACGGGTGGAAAAGAAAACCGGCCCCTACACTAGAGTCTCATTCAGCAACATCAGACAGCCATTTGTCATAAAAATGTAAAATGTTTACAAGCAAAATCACACGTTAAACATTCAAGGATAATAAAATTATATAACACACACACACCACATATATTACACATACATACACATACATACATACATACATACATATATATATATATATATGTGTGTGTGTGTGTGTGTGTGTGTGTGTGTGTGTGTGTGTGTGTGTGTGTGTGTGTGTGTGTGTGTGTGTGTGTGTGTGTGTGTGTGTGTGTGTGTGTGTGTGTGTGTCTCCGCTTAAGGAATCCGCACCGTTGCATTTACAATCACGAAATTTTGCACAGACATTCCATGTGACCCAGGGAACGTCAGACTGTTTGGGCGGAAAATTTAACCTCGTGCTTTCCAGTTACTCTACAAAAATACTGCAACCATTAAACTGAATGGAGCTGGGAGATGCAGGCTATAAATAGCATGGTCAGTGGTTGCTATAGGAACAAAAACTGTTCGTATAAGAAGCTTATGTGTGAGATAAAAAGATGTCGGTGGTGAGACAGAGTGGGCAGAGAGACACGGGCAGAGAGACACAGACAGAGAGACACAGACAGAGAGACACAGACAGAGAGACACAGACAGAGAGACACAGACAGAGAGACACAGACAGAGAGACACAGACAGAGAGACACAGACAGAGAGACACACACAGAGAGACACACACAGAGAGACACACACAGAGAGACACACACAGAGAGACACACACAGAGAGACACACACAGAGAGACACACACAGAGAGACACAGACAGAGAGACACAGACAGAGAGACACAGACAGAGAGACACAGACAGTTACTATCCCGGGCAATGCCCGGGTACTACAGCTAGTATACACACACACACAAAATTTTCAGAGCAGCACTTAAAAATAAATTGGGTGCAAAATCCTTCACAACAGCATCGTACCGTCCCTTCAATATCATAAAAAATCAGAAGGCAGCACTCCACTTCTTCTTGAATGGCCCACACCACAGGACGTTTCGGTCAAAGGCTGACCTTTTTCCAACAGTGGAAATTTTTCCAACAGTGTTCCACTGTTGGAAAAAGGTCAGCCTTTGACCGAAACGTCCTGTGGTGTGGGCCAATAAAGAAGATTTTATTTGAAAGAAGTGGAGTGCTGCCTTCTGATTTTTTGGAAATAGATATATTACATATATAGATATTATATACACACACACACACACACACACACACCCCTAATCACACGGTACATACATACCGTGCTAATCTTTCACATACACATTTTCATAAATACAGTTTCCTATGCTAAGAATGACAATGTATCTCTAAAAATCGTATACTATAAAGTTGATACACGTGTAATTTTTTTTTGTGTACCCATATACCCGAAAAAAGCAAGTCTTATCCAAAATACACAAAAGACATGTAATGTGCATTCTGCAATTATTTTCATGCAAACATACTCTCTGTGTAAAGAAAATAATGAAGTCATCTGGACAGCCAAAGTGCAAAGCAATGGTCCAAGTGATGTGTGTATTTCCATGCACAGTCCTCTTATGATCGTAGCCTTCAGGTGAGGTTATATATGGCACCAATTTTCGTGCAGTCTGTTAACAAAGGATGACAATTTTATATACTTGCACAGATAATGGCAATAAGTTGAATAATGGACTGGGGCACTTGAAATAAAAGACAACTAAAGGCTTTTCATAAAAAGCATAAATTAGGCTATACCAGGGTCAGCGGTGGGGGAATGGCAGCCGGATCCACACTATGTAATGCTTTTACAGTCCTAATGTGGTGCGGCAAGGGAAATCAACACTTACTACCCATTTTCTGTTCATGTTACAAATGAGCATAAATTGAAGCCCCCCATTTACAATTTCCTACGCTGGATGCCAGATACAGCTCTATATACTCGGCCTCCTAATTAGTGCAATGTTTTCTAGTGTTGCTAAAAGTCCCACTAATGTTCTTCAAATGGTAAAATTGCAAAGTGCTTGTAAAAATTAGCAATTTAGCCATTAAAAAAAAAAAATCTCTCAGTTTGCAAGGATGAAGTAATTATATTTTATTGTACACCGTTCATTGTCAGTTACCGGCGGCCACTTCTCCAAGCCATCAGCGGTGGCCGGGCTCCTAGGCGCGGGGCACAAAACTTGCAAGCTCTTCGCTATAGAGCTTTGAAGTGGTCTGCATTGGCGGATGTGGCCAACTTTGTACTCGCAATGCTCCTTCGATTGTTCCACCTGCAGCATGGGAGCGCGCACAGTTCAGGCTAGCGGATCATTCATGCCACTGGTCCGAACCCTCAATCATTCTGGAGGCATTTCAACGAAGTTACACTGCATCTTGAGACATCTGAATTACCCATGAACAGTGACATAAATTTTAGGGGGGAGAGGAACCCAAAAACAATCAAGTTCAACTTTTCTCAATCAATTCTACATGCTGTATCGATAGTTAACATTTGTTACCAGAAAAGCATAAAATATGTGAATGAAACTGCTAAATTGTATCAAAATCTGCTATAAAAAAAAATAATACAAAAATAAAAAAAAAACAAAAACTGCCACCTGGGCAGCTTTTTTTTTTTTTGCAGCCCTTCTACTATATTTTAGTTAACAAAAAGGGAAAAAAACAGGAAGCATAGACATGTTATTAGCTTATCTATAGGAAAAAAGATCGTCAGTTCATGAGCCATGTCAGTGTGGACTATATTTATGGACTTCCTCTTAAATTCTTTATCTCTAGCTTCATACAAAAGTTCTGAGTTCCAAGACTGCAGATTAACGGAAGGAGAGACTTCAGAAAAGCGAGCTTTGCGCTAAACAGTTCAGCATCTCCATCCTCTCGAGTAGGATATCTATATTTAGGTTTATTAACAGTATGTAACCCTTCTATAAACTATTTAGGTTATTCCTACACTTAGGTAGGGAAAGAGCAAGCGTTGAGGAACAAACAAAAAAACAAAAAACAAAACAAAAAAAACAAAAAAAGAAAAAAAAAAGAAAAAAAGAAAAACAAAAAAAAGGAAACAAAAATAGAAACAAAAAAAAGAAACAAAAAAGAAACCGCTTTCAAGTTTGGAAGAGGTGGCTACAAAATGTGCAATCTGTCGATCGATTATTTACAAAAATACAAAAACGGCTCATTGAAGTAGAAATTAAAAAGGGAAAAAGAAAACCAGAAACTACTACGCAAATATTGATTTTTATCCAGCGCAAGATAAAAATGCAGACAGATAATGGTTTGTCAAAACTACTGGCAGTGCTTCCCTGAAAATAAGACCTACCCAAAACAAAAACCAAGCCCCAGCAGAATTGGATTATGCTTAAAATATAAGCCCCATTTCAAAAAAACAAGCCCAGTTGCGGTTCATTTTTGCGTACCATACTATTGGCATCTGGAAATAGAGCTTGGGCAGACCTCTCAGGATATGTAATTTTTATTGCTGTACGTTGCACAGTTGTAACGAAATACATGCCAGAAGGCAAATGGTGGGCACTCTGTGGTAGAAAACACATACATGTAGATACCATGGCACTAAATTCATGCAACATGAGAATGCTTTACTGGTGCAGCAGCAAAATACTGTACAAGAAATGGGCTACATTTCGGTCATGTGTGTGTCGCTAGAGATGCTGATGCGGTCAGGTCAGGAAAGTAGACGGCCTGTCTGAGGCTTGCAGTCCTGTTTCTGGATACTTGGTATTAGTTTGATGTGCATAAATGACTTTACAGATTCCCTTTCAAGGGAATCTGTCACCCCTTTGGCCGTATTAAACAGAAAGGCCGGTTTCACACATCTGGCTTTTCGCTGGTTTGCCGTATTCGGTGCCGCAACCTCCGGGTCACATGCTACGGTCACATGACAGCATGTGATCGGCGCTTGTTATGCTGCCATTGTACTGTATACACTGTACTGGCGTGCGCCGAATCCGGCAAACCGGCGAAAAGCTGGTTGTGTAAAAGTAGCCTTACTCTGGGCACACAGGTAATAGGATGCCTAAGCCTTGTCACAGAAATATCATCTTATATTGTGTTATGCTAATGAGGTATTCCACGCTACTGGGTGTTTACTGCCTGGCAGAATGCCCTGCCCGCTCTTCATTAGCATCGATCTCCCCTCTTATTAACAGTACCGTATGCCAGTGACTTTTTTTCGTGATGTGAAATCCCGCACCTGTGCAGTAAGGTCATTGGCCTAAATTATACTGCACATGCACCGGGGAATCACTGATGCTTCCAGTTTAGCAATCCCCAGCATGCTATGAAAAGGTTTCCTTCCAACTTCCTTCCTCCTTGTATTCCTGCATGATCACTTTGGTGACAGCTAAAAATTGGAATGTATGCTGACAGGTATGTTTGTTCCTGTGTGTGAAAATATACACACACACGTGTGCGGTTACGTCATGGGCTCAAGCGATACTTGGTATGAGAACGGCTGCGGGCAGTAAACTGAGTTGAACTGAGGACGTCACTTTCCACAGCCGCTCACACACTATTGTGTGACCCACTACTGTGACCTGGGGTGACCTCATGAGGTCATCACAGTTCACTAACGAGGTTCTCACAATGCACAGTGTGTGAGGCTGTAATGGCTCTTTCTCCCAGCCAATGGTGGACGTTCTGTTTTTCATTAGCTGGGACAGTAAGCCTTGGAACGTCATGGGACCTCCTTGTAATATGGCGGACCTTGATTAGGCATTTTGCAGTGAAATAAATTAGTGAGTATTCTTTTTACATGTCTTTTCAGGTTCGCTTTTGTGGAATGTCGTGGGACCTCGCTATGGATTATGGTGGACATACACATATACATACATACACAATATTATATATATATATATATATATATATATATATATATATATATATATATATATATATATATATATATATAAAAAGGTTAGGGGCTTTAGTTCAAATAATTTTTTTCTCTACTTTCAACTTCTAGATTTGTAAGGAGGGTATCTGCTAGACGTATACCCATTACTAAAATTAGGGCTTGGTGCCAGCTGGCAATTCACAGCTGACATCAACCCCATTTATTACCCAGTTTCCTACCACACCAGGGCAACAGAGAACAGAGAGCAAAGAACAGCACCATAATTGGTGAATGCGCTATTTCTGGGTTGGCTGTGGGCTGCCATTATTAGGCTGGGAAGGTCCAAATAACCATGGCCTTTTCCACTCTAACAACAACAGCACTGAGTTGTCTGCTAACCTTTGGCTGTTTTGGTTTTTTTTTTTTTTTTCTTAATGAAGGGACCCCAAGCCATTTTTTAAAAACCATTTGTTGAATAATAATAATTATATTATTATTATTATTATTATTAATAATAATAAAAAAAATCAGTGTGGGATCCCCTCTATTTTTCAAAACCAGCAAGGTACAGCTGACCGCTGGGGGTTGCAGCTCGCAGCTGCTGCTGTACCAGTACTGGATATGAAAATGATGGGGTTATTTATTTTGCTAAATATCTGTATAATCCATCCCTCTTGCTCTTATCTTTTGGGAGTCAAAATATAAGGTACCTCTTATTTTCTTTGAAACACTGTATATTCCCATCTTCAATTAATATTGAATTTAAACTACAAATCCCAGCATGCACTGGGAGTCTCTAGGTTATAGTTGGCCAAGAAGATAGTTTGATGATCACAATACAATCCTCAAATTACTTGATATCTACTCAATATTATAGACGTGACTGCAGTTTGGATAACTTCAGATCCAATATATGGAGCAGCATGGTGCGGAGTGGGTGGACAGTTTAATTATGGAGGAGAGCGATGCAGACAGGAGAATTTGCCTTGTAGTTTCACATAATTGACAAAATTCACAAAAAAAGATGTACAAATGTCTCAATGTAGAGTTGAGCTCTGACCTAGAAAATCTCGGAAAGATCTGCACTGCGTCCTCAACACCTAAAAGAGAAGACTCTGGATTATATGGGTATGTTCAGCTTTATGTGGACTCTGAAGTGGATCAGCTTGTAAATCCACATCAGAGAGCATTTGACGTGAATCTGCTTCTAAAACCCTCTACATTGTGGTTATAGGTATATACTCTACTAGGGTTTGTGAAGAGGACGTCCTGTGTATGAGACATAGGCTCCCACTGTCTCCTCCTAGCACACCTCTTAAAGGGAATCTGTCACCAAATTTTTGCCACCTAATCTGAGAGCAGCATAATGTAGAGGCAGAGATCCTGATTCCAGCGATGTGTCACTTACTGGGCTGCTTAGTGTAGTTTTGATAAAATCACTGATTTATCAGCAGCAGATTATCATTACACGACTACTTGGCGTGCTGCCAGGTAGTCCAACATATTCATGAGCTCTGTATAACTGATATACAGCAGTTATACAGAGCTCATGAATATGTTGGACTACCTGGCAGCACGCCAAGTAGTCGTGTAATGATAATCTGCTGCTGATAAATCAGTGATTTTATCAAAACTACACTAAGCAGCCCAGTAAGTGACAGCAGAGAAAACATTGATTTTATCAAAATGACAGCAAACAGCTCAGTATGTGACACATCGCTGGAATCAGGGTCTCTGTCTCTACATTTTGCTGCTCTCAGATGGGGGAGCAAAAATTTGGTGACAGAGTCCCTTTAATAGCATGTGTGCCTCTATATAAAGATAGAAGTGCACAGGGGTATAGTAGGGGACCAGTGATACAGTTGAGTGCACCCAACGAGTAAAGCACTCAAGAATAATTCTATCAGATTCGGAAGGTAAATACTACACATTGCAGCATAGGTGTGATTGGGAACTGTACAAACCGCATGTTTCACCTGAAAAGTAAAAAAAAAAAAAAAAAAAAAAAAAAAATCATGAAAATACAGCAAGGTTGTGTTTTTTGCCGCGTTTTTGCGTGCAGAATGTTGGCCAAAACTGCACGTCTCTCCATTTCCCAGCAAAGTCTATGAGAATTCAGATATGCTGTGCGCACGAGGCTTTTTTCTTTACAGTTTTGAGTGAAGAAAAAAGAAAAAAAAAGCAGCGTGTCAATTCTAATGCATTTTTTAGACCTTATGGCCATAAAATACACAAAAAAAAAAAAAAAAAGGATGCACGGCACAAGAACACCAAATACGCACCACAAAAACCTTGTGTTTTTTGTTGCGTTTTTAAAGCCACAAGATGAATGTAGTTTTTAGCTACAGAAATGTTCTGCAGCATGTACACATACCCTGAAAATTTATTTATTTATTTTTTTTTTACATTGTCAACCTCACCCCAATGTATGAATGCACCTTCATCCATAGCAATTATTGTATCAGGCATGTGTGCACGCTGAGTTTTTGATGCAGAAATTTTCTGCACCAAAGTCTGCACCTTGTGGCAAAAAAAAAAACCTAAAAAAAAAAAAAGTTTTTTTTTTCTTTTTTTTTAAGCAATGGCTGCTAAAAGGGCTGCAAAATGCAGGGAAAAAAACTGCCCCAACAATTGACTGGCTGCTTTTTTTACACCCAAAACTGCAAAGGAAAAAAGAGGCAATGTGCACAGTACTTCAGAATAATCATGGACTTTGCTGTCATAAGGATAGACCTGCAGATTTGAGCTACAAACTACACCAAAAAATGTATCAAAAACGCAGCGTGTGCACAGGGACTTATACTCCTCATTAGGCCGGAGTCACACTTGCTAGTGACTCGCGGGAGTCTCACATCGCATCACCCGGCACGGCTGCACACTTTCCGTACAGGAGCGGGTTGGCTGCATGTATTTCTATGCAGCTGAGTCGCTCCTGTCCAGAGAGAGTGCAGCCGTGCCGGGTGATGCGATGTGAGACTCCCGCGAGTCACTAGCAAGTGTGACTCCGGCCTTTGGCACATATTGGATTAGGATGTTTTTGTCTTTTATATGCCCAAGGCCAGAGTCACACTTGCTAGTGACTCACATCTGCATCACCTGGCACGGCCACACTCTTCTGATAGGAGCATGTATTTCTATGCAGCTGAGACGCTCCTGTCCGGAGAGGTGATGTGATGCGAGACTCCCGCGAGTCACTCACAAGTGATATAGGTGGCAAAAATTTCCTGACCCATATCTCAAATCTATATCCCTAACATGTGTTTTTCTTATAGGATCCATGGTTCAAAAAAAAAAAACAAAAAACAAAAAAAAAAAAAAAAGTCCCCTCTAATTTACAATAAGATTAGAGGGTGGGTGGTGGTGGGGGGGGGGGGGGTTGGAGGTGTAAAAAAAAAGTGCGCGCACACACACATTGGCAAAACATGACAAAATGATATACTCGCCATGTTGGGTGGAAAAAAGACTATAGATACACTGGATAAACACTGACTTAACTGTTCCAAGAGACGAGAGCAAGAAACATTGTCCAGTCAGTCATTTAAAGGCTCTAAACTACATCTATACAAACCACTAAATACACAGAGGTGATCCGCAGCGTATATATAGGGTGCAATAGAAGAAGAGTATTACTTTAAGCGGCCAACTTGATCTCTGACCAATTGCAATAACTGCAGGACGGGCCGGCCAGCTGACATTTAGCATTACACACCCACTGCAAAAATAACCAAACAAGGCTGAATGTGAGAACTGTTCTGTTGCCAAGTCCAAAAAAAAAAAGAAAGAAGAAAAGCTCTGAAGCCCCAATGTACATTTAAAAGGGGGAAAAAAAAAAAAAAAAAAGTAAAAGTGGGATTTCTAAAAAGGGGCGACAGCTGCCAAATGTTATCACAGCAGATAACAGAGACAAGTCATCCATCTCTACAGAGAAATGCTCCTATCAATGCGGTCACGAAGAAACAGTCACAAGAACATGTTTTTATAGAGCGGTTTGAAGAGCTTTGTATCTGACATGAGTGGACTCTGCAGAAAGAAAAAAAAAAAATAATGAAGTTTTGTGAATTGTCCTCAAGTGGAAA